>NC_057808.1:466449573-466541499 GCF_018294505.1 Triticum aestivum
GGCGGACTGGCTGGGCGCGGCGGTGGGATCCGTCCGGCGGCGGCGGACGCGTCCGGCCGCGGACAGGACAAATTTTAGGGTTTTATCTGCGAATGTTTTCGGGAGGTCTCACATATTTATAGGTAGATGGAGCTAGGAGAGTCCAAATGAGGTGCGGTTTTCGCCCACACGATCGTGATCGAACGACCTAGAGCATGGAAGAGAGTTTTGGTGGGTTTTGGGCTGTTTAGAGAGGGGGTTTTGCTGGAACACACAAAAGGCATCTGCGGTTACCCGGTTAACCGTTGGAGTACCAAACGACCTCCAAATGGAACGAAACTTGACCGGTGGTCTACCGGTGGTATAACAAGGCCACTTGATAACAAGGCCACTTGACAAGCCTCGGCCCATTCCGAGAACGTTTGACACCCGCACACGAAAGAAAACAAGAGGGGTGCACCGGAGGAGGTGGGAGCGCCGGATTGCAAAACGGACAACGGGGAAAATGCTCGGATGCATGAGACGAACACGTATGCAAATGCAATGCACATGATGACACGATATGGTATGCATGACATGAAAAATGCAAAACAAAAGACAAAAACCCGACCCCGGAGGGAATATCATAACACATAGCCGAAAATGGCAAGAGTTGGAGTTACAAATATGGAAAGTTACATCCGGGGTGTTACAGTTAGTTATGATCTTTGCTGAAAACTTGAATGCTGGCTTTACATATTTACAACAACAAGAACAAAAAGAGTTTGTAAAAGTTTTTCTTTATCACTTTCAGTTTATCAACTGAATTGCCTGAGGACAAGCAAAGGTTTAAGCTTGGGGGAGTTGATACGTCTCCGTCGTATCTACTTTTCCAAACACTTTTGCCCTTGTTTTGGACTCTAACTTGCATGATTTGAATAGAACTAACCCGGACTGACGCTTTTTTTTAGCAGAATTGCCATGGTGTTATTTATGTGCAGAAACAAAAGTTCTCGGAATGACCTGAAACTCCACGGAACTTATTTTTGGAAAATATTAAAAATATTGGCGAAAGAATCAAGGCCAGGGGGCCCACACCCTGTCCACGAGGGTGGGGGGCGCCCCCTGCCTCGTGGGCCCCCTGGAGCTCCACCGACCTCAATTCCAACTCCATATATTCGTGTTCCGGGAGAAAAAATCAGAGAGAAGGATTCATCGCGTTTTACGATACGGAGCCGCCGCCAAGCCCTAAAACCTCTCGGGAGGGCTGATCTGGAGTCTGTTCGGGGCTCCGGAGAGGGGAATCCATCGTCGTCGTCCTCATCAACCATCCTCCATCACCGATCCAATTCCTACGAGCTTTTCACATATTGTTTTCCGCCTATTTACTTTTCCGTTGCTACTGTTACAATCACTACAAAACCCAAAAAATATTACTTTTGCTACTGTTACCGTTACTTCCATATTAGTTTGCTACTAAATACTTTGCTGCAGATATTAAGTTATCCAGGTGTGGTTGAATTGACAACTCAACTGCTAATACTTGAGAATATTCTTTGGCTCCCCTTGTGTCGAATCAATAAATTTGGGATGAATACTCTACCCTCGAAAACTGTTGCGATCCCCTATACTTGTGGGTTATCACCGCCAGGACAGGTGGAGTGGTCAACATCTTCTTGAGCTGGAGAAAAGCTTCATCCACCTTGTCATTCCACTCGAAAAAAGTGGTCTTCTTCATGAGCTGGTACAGGGGAAGAGCCTTCTCGCCCAGCCGACTGATGAAACGGCTGATGGATGCCTAGCAGCCGGTGAATTTTTGCACGTCCAGCAGTCGGGTGGGCACCTCCATCCTCTCGATGGCCTTGATCTTCACAGGGTTGCATTCTATGCCGCGCTCTGAGACGAGGAAGCCAAGAAGCTGGCCAACTGGTACTCCAAAGACGCATTTCTCCGGGTTGAGCTTGATCTGGAATCGGCGCAAGTTTTCAAAGGTCTCCTTGAGGTCCTCTAGCAGCGTTCCACACTTCTCCGTATTCACCACAACATCATCCACATAGACGTGGGCGTTTCTGCCGAGTTGCTTGAGGAAACACTTCTGCATGCAACGCTGAAACGTGGCGCCGGGATTCCTCAAGCCGAACGTCATGGTCAGGTAACAGAAGGCTCTGAATGGCGTGATGAAGGCGGTCTTCAGCCTGTCGGCCGGGTTTAGCTTGATCTGGTGATACCCTGAGTATGCATCCAAAAAGCTCAACAGCTCGCATCCGGCTGTGGAGTCAATCACTTGGTCGATTCTTGGCAAAGCAAATGGGTCTTTGGGGCACGCTTTGTTGAGGCTGGTATAATCAATACACATGCGCCACTGCTTGTTCTTCTTCAGCACTAGGACTGGGTTGGCTAACCATTCTGGAAAGAACACTTCCATGATGAAGCCGGCTACTAGAAGCCGGGCTATCTCTTCTCCAACAACTCTTCTCTTCTCTTTCGACAGGCGGCACAAGGGCTGCCTGACTGGCTTGGCATCAGACCGGACGTGTAGCTTGTGCTCGGTGAATTCCGTCGGAACACCCGGCATGTCCTTGGGAGACCATGCAAAGATGTCCCGATTCTCACGGAGGAAATCGACGAGCTCGCCTTCCTATTTGCTGTCAAGATTTGCACCTATGACAGCGCGCCTCTCCGGATGCTCCGGGTCGAAGGGTATCTTCTTTGTCTCCTTTGCCGGCTTGAGCGAACCCTCAGCTTCCGACTCCATGGGGTTGTGTGACATTTCCGGCTGCTTGCCGGCCATCGCCATAACCCGGTCAAAGAGCCGCTTCTCAGCCGCGATCACGAGGGACTCGGCTAACCGGCTGCTCTCTGCTGCGCAGGCGGACAACTTCTTGTAGTCTCCTGCTATGGTTAGGATTCCCTTGGAGCTCGGCATCTTCATCTTCAGGTAAGCATAGTGGGGGACCGCCATGAACATGGCCAGGGCAGGCCGGCCAAGCAATGCGTGATAGGGGCTCTCAAGGTCGACCACCTCAAACCAGACTGGCTCTCGGCGGAAATGATTTTTGTCCCCGAAGAGGACATCTATCTAAATCTTGCCGATTGGTGAGCAGGAACGGCCTGGAACGATGCCATGGAAAATAGTCCGGCTGGGGTGAAGATGTCTCCTCTTGATTCCCAACTTCTCCATGGTATCTTTGTACAGGATGTTGATGCTGCTGCCGCCATCTATCAGAACTCGGGAGAAACGAGCAGCTCGCCTCTCCGTGGCAAAGGTGGCATCCAACACTAGAGCATAAGAGCCGGGATTGGGCATCACCTCCGGGTGGTCGGCTCTGCTCTAGCTGATGGGCTTCTCGGACCAATGCATGAATTTGGGGGCCTTTGATGCTACTGCGTTTACTTCTTGTTGCTGTTGCCATCTGCTGCGCCTGTCGACGGCCACGCTCGTGAACACGACATAAGCTCCATGCTCTTCTGGGTATTCATCTTGTATTGCGCCGACTAGCCGAACCGTCGGCTGCTGAGGAGGAGGAGGTGGCGGGATGGCAGGCAGAGGGGGCTGGAGTCCATCACCCTTGGCGATCCTGGTGAGGCAGTGGCACTTCCGAGTGGTATGGTTGGACGGCTTCGCGCCGCTGTGGAACTTGTAGGGTGCATCGAGAGTCTGTTCGTACGAGAAGGCGGGCAACAAGTTAGGCTTGCCGCCCTTCTGGTGTTTGGGAGGAGGCTGCCCTTCCGGCTACTGATCTTCGACTGTTGCCACCTGCCGGCTCGTGGAAGCCGGCTGCATGGCCTTGCGCTTGTTGTCGTTCGGTTCCCGTCGCCGACTGGCGTCACCAGTCGGGGTCCGAGGAGCTTGAGGGGCCACCTTGCCCGACGCATTAACTTGGATCTCCGCCTTCATGGAGGAGTCGGCCATGGCGTACTTGTCTGCTATGATCAGCAGCTCGTCGAGGGTTGCCGGCTCGTCGTAGAGGAGCTTGTCCTTGAGGAGGGTGCCCTCTCGGCACCCGGCAATGAAGTATTCGATGGCCTGCACCTCCTGCATGCCCTCGCAAGAGTTGCGCAGCTCGGCCCTGCACGTGAGGTAGTCGCGAGTCCACTCGTTGGGGCCTTGGACGCACAAGGAGAGCTGGCGAGCCTTGGGCGGCCGCTTGTACGTGCTGGTGAAGTTGCGGATGAATGCTTCGGTGAAGTCAACCCAGCTGTTGATGCTGCGGGGCTTCAGGCTGTTCAGCCACGTCCAGGCTGTGCCCTGGAGCACGAGCGGAACGTACTTCACGGCAACACGCTTATTGCCGTTCGCGATGCTGATGGCTGTGGAGTAGTCGACCAGCCAGTCTTCCGACTTCACAAAGCCGGTGTACTTGGGCGTATCTCTCGGGAGAGTGAACACTTTGGGGAAGGGCTCATCTCGGATGCGGGGGCCGAAGCAAGGCGGACCCAGCTCATCTTCTTCTTCTAACGCTAGGATCGATTGAGGCGATCGATCCGGTGGCGGGCATCATTTTCTCCGATTCCTTCTCGGCGGCCAAGACGGTCGCCGAGTGACAGGTGATCAACAGGCGGCGGGGAAATGCGCCTCTCCCTGCGGGGAGGGGGAGGCGGACAGTCGTCTCTCCGCCGCACTGCTCTTCGGCGGCCGTCTTGGTCGCGCTCTATGGTGACATGGGTCCGGCTGCGGCTGGCAGCCGGCTCTTTGTCTCTTCTATCGCGGACGCCACCAATCGGCGTCCGGGATGTCGCGCCTTGATCTCGGTGAGGAGGCGGGTTGTCGTTTCGCCGGTTGGGCGCTTCAGTGCGGCACCCGGCATCTTGCTGCTCAGCAGCCACGTCGAGGAGCCGCTGGACTCGCTCCGTCATGTGGCGACGCTCGCTGCCCTCGAGCTTGTCTAGCTCGTCTGCTGCCGCCTGGGCAGTGCGTATGTTCTCGGCAGGCGTGGCGTAGACGGGATGATCTGTCCCGAACATGCTGGCGACGGTCGCGCCATGCTGCCGGACCAGGCCAATGCGGCTAGGACCACCAGGAGCCGGCGTGCCGCCGACGGCTCGGTCCATCTCCCGCTGGTAGGCCTCCGAAAGGCGTCTCATGCTGGCCAGCCGGTTGGCGCTTTTGATGAGCTGGACACGGCGTGCCTCCAGCGTCTCGGCGTCGGCATCTTCCGGGATGGGCGCAGTCAAGTCTTGCATCGCCGCCTGCAACGGATCCTGGCCACCTCCGGCAGAGTGCTCGCCGTGGCTGATGACGAGCACTTCCGTGACGGTACTGCCGCCGCTGTCCGCACTAGGAAGCGGCTCGTCGTAGACCACCACATTGGTAGGGAACGCGTCAAGCGATGCCGTGTGGGAGTCGACCAACATCGGGTCGGTGGAGCCAACCGACTCCAAGTCGGCAGCAGGCTCGCTGGCGACGTGGAGCTGATCGAGGAGGCTCACGAGGCGGCTCTCAGGGCCATCGGTGCCCGCATCAGACGCGGGCTCATCGGAGAGGCGAATCTCGCCAACAAGATCAGCGAGGCAGCTCGCTGTGCAGGCGACCTCCGCGTCGCGCAGTGCGTCGGCGCAGACGCCGTCTGGTGTGCCGGGCTGGCTATGCTCGCCAGGAAGGAACAGGGTTCCCGTCTAGAACAGGTCTCCGGGAGACGGTGCACCTCGCCCCATGGTGGGCGCCAAATGTCGGGGGTTGGGTGCGACATATGCCAATGGATGGCTTATGGTGGGAGCGAGTAGAAGGTCGTCGGTGCCTGGAAGCGGGATGAGGCGTAGACATGAACGCCGGCACACTTTACCCAGGTTTGGGCCTCTCCTAGGAGATAACACCTCTAGTCCTGCTCTGCGGGGTCTTCGCATGATCACTAGGGCACTAGTGAGTACAATGGTGCTCCTTGAGCTGTATGCTAGAGGTAGAAGAAGGCTAGGCTTGCTCTCCTCTTCTCCTAGGTGTGAGTCTAATTCTAATAGGTTGGAACCCTTTGCATGGGTGCCCTGGGGGGTTTATATAGGCCTACCCTGGATGGGTACAATGGTAATCTGGCCGGGTGTAGGACCCGGCTATCAGTGTCTCTTGTCGCCGGCTTCTCCGCCGGCTGCTGGGGCCCGCCGCCTGGTCTGGTACGGCGCCGACAGGCCGCTCCCGCCGGTCGCGGGTCTTGCCGGCTGCTGATTACTGTAGCCGTGATGCTAATGACGCAGGCTCGGTCAGGGGGGCGTGGCTACAGTCCCGCCGCCTGGCGGGAGATCATTGTAGCCACTCCGCGTCTTATCTGGTTAATGGTGTACGAGTCCCGAGGAAGGAGCGGGCCGCCTGTTAGGAGCCGGCCTCCCTCGGGTTCGACTGGTGAGGCTTCCGCCGTCTTCCGGACTCTCGCTGCCTGGTAGGGCCCGCCGTCTTCAAGCCGTACCGACAGGCGGTCTGTCGGAGTAAATGGCCACGGGTAGCCCAACCGACTCCCCCTGGCTCCTCGAAAAATTATCAGGCCGTTCAGGCCTTCAAGCATACAAAGCATAGGGCCGCCTTCCCCCGGCCGGCTATCCCCAGGGCCGACTCCCAGAAGGCGACCCAGCCTCAGAAACCTCCCTCAAGAAAGATACGAGATAGCCGACTCCAGGGAGCCGGTCCCAAGAGGACCGACTCCCAGAAGCCGGCCATGAAGAAAGCCGACTCCCAGAAGCCGGCCATGAAAAAAGTCGGCCAAGACTGCACCTACTAAGACTGTACCCACGTAACGGCGATAGGATGGGGCGTGGCCGCAGTACAGCCCACTACCCCCGAATCCCGGAACAGGCATGGCCACAGGGCGCCGTACGGGCCAGCCATCCCCCGTCCGGCGCGGCACTGTACCCATGTTGGCCTCGATGTCACCCACGACAGGTGCCAATACGGCCCGTGGGCGGCGGGCCCCTTTGCTAGAGAGACATCTGAAGACGGCCTGGCCTCCTCTAGTCGGCCAGGGATGTGGCCGGCTCCCAATAGCCGGCTACCTCCCTCCCTCGAGGCATGCGCCCCATTAAGGAGACAAGACGAGGTAAGGCTACAGTGAGAGCTTGCAAGGCGGGGACACTGTAGCCACGCTTACCTCGACAAAACCCTCGTCATCAGAGGCGAGGCAACAGTAACCAGCCGCCGACAAAGCCCCCAAGCAGTGGGGCCGCCCTGCCGGCCAAGAGGCCGGCAGCCGGCGGGACCCACCAGTCGGCGGGCCCCAATGACCGGCGGAGAAGGCGGCGAGCATAGACACTAACGGCTGGGACCCGCGCCCAGCCGGATTACCATTGTACCCCTGGGGGGGTAGGCCTATATAAACCCCCTAGGACACCCATGCAAAGGGTTGATCTCATAGAATTCCACACACCACATAGAGAGAAAAGGAGAGCTAGCCTTGCCCTTCTTCTTCCTCCAGCCAAACAGCTCAAGGAGCACTTGTAGCTACTTGTATTGATCTAGTGATCAAGCGGAGACCCCGCAGAGCAGGACTAGGGGTGTTATCTCCACGGAGAGCCCCGAACCTGGGTAAGATCCGCCGGCGTGCATGTCTTCGCCTCGTCCCGTTTCCAGGCACCGGCGATGTGTTACTGGCTCCCACAATGATAAGCCACCCGTTGGCATATGTCGCACCTACCACCCGACATTTGGCGCCCACCATGGGGCCAGGTGCACCGTCGTCCGGAGACCTGTTCTGGACGGGAACCCTGTTCCTCTCCCGCGAGCGCAGCCAGCCTGCTGCGCCCGATGGCCCTTGCCCCGACGCGCTGCAAAGCGTTGACGACGCCTGCGCGGCAAGCTGCCTCGCCGATCTTCTTGGCGAGACTCGCATCTCCGATGAGCCCGCGTCCGACGTGGGCACGGATTAACCCGAGAGCCGCCTCGTCAGCCTCCTCGACTAGCTTCATGTCTCCAGCGAGCTTGCTGTGGACTTGGAGTCGGTCGGCTCCACCGACCCGATGCTTGTCGACTCCGACACGGCATCGCTCGACGCCTACCCCTCCGACGTGGTAGTCTTTGATGACCCTCTCCCTCGAGCTGATAGCTGCAGCAGCGCTATCACTGAGGCGGCGATGCATGACTTGTCCGTCCCCATCCCGGCCGATGCCGACGCTGAGACCCTGGAGGCTCGCCGCCTCGCCCTCTTGGCGGAGGGCCAGAAGATAGCCTCCATGAGACGCCTCACCGAGGCCCACCAGCGCGAAGTCGACCGCGCCGCTTTTGGTACGCCGCCTCACGGCGGGCCGAGCCGAGTCGGCCTCGTCAAGAAGCGCGGCGCGGCCATCGCCAGCATGCTGGGGGCGGACCGCCCCGTTTACGCCACACCGCTCAAAAATCTGCGAGCTGCTCAGGCGGCAGCAGATGAGCTGAATGGGCTGGGGGCTGATGAGCTCCCCTACATGACAAGGTGCATCCAGCAGCTGATCGATGCGGCCGCAGAACGGCACGAAGCCGGCGCCCGCGCTGAGAGCCCTCCCCCGCGCCGAGAGCACGCCGCGACATCCCGATCGCCTACTGTGAGCGGCGCCCGCGCAAGGAAGGACAAGGAACCGGCTGCTAGCCGCAGCCGGACTCGAATCACCATCGAGCGCGACGCGGAAGGCCGCCCTCGAGCAGTGGAGCGCCAAGGCAATCCGCTTCCTCCCCCGCCTCGCGGGGAGAGACGTCCCACCCCGCTGCCTGACACGCATCCGACTCTGGGTGGCCGACTAGGCAACCGCTAAGGAGTCGGCGAGAACGACGCCTGCCACCGGATCAAGCGCCTAGCTCTATCCCTGGCGCTAGAAGAAGAAGATGATGTTGGCCCGCCATGCTTTGGCCCCCGCATCCGTGACGAACCCTTCCCCAAAGGGTTCTGGCACCCCAGAGACACGCCGAAGTACAACGGCTCCGTGAAGCCGGAAGATTGGCTCATCGACTACTCTACCGCCGTCAGCATTGCGAACGGCAATAGACGCGTAGCCGTGAAGTACGTCCCTCTCATGCTGCAAGGCACAGCACGCACCTGGCTCACCAGCCTCAAGCCCTACAGCGTCAACAGCTGGCTGGACTTCACGGAAGTCTTCTTCCGCAACTTCACCAGCACGTACAAGCGGCCTCCCAAGCCCCGCCAGCTCTCCTTATGCGTCCAAGGGCGCAGCGAATCGACCCGTGACTACCTCACACCGTGGGCCGAGCTCCGCAACTCCTGCGAGGGGGTGCACAAGGTGCAGGCCATCGAATACTTCACCGCCGGGTGCCGGGAGGGCACCCTCCTCAACCACCGACTCCTCTGCGATGAGCCGGCTACCCTCGACGAGCTGCTGGTCATTGCAGACAAGTACGCCACGGCCGACTCCTCGATGAAGACCGAGCTCCGAGTGGACGCCTCTGGGAAGGTGCTCGCTCCGGCTCCTAAGACGCCGGCTGGCGACTCCAATCGGCGCCCCTACCAGAACGACCACAAGCGCAAGGCCCCTATGCCGCCTACCACCAGTCGGTAGGTGGCCACAGTCGAAGACGAGCAGCCCGAAGAGTGGCCCGCTCCCAAGAAGAAGTGCGGCAGGCCGGCTTGGCAGCCGGCCTTCTCCTACGAGCAGACTCTCGATGCCCCCTGCAAGTTCCACAGCGGCGCGAAGCCGTCCAACCACACGACCCGAAAGTGCCACTGGCTCACCCGGATCTCCAAGGGCGAGGGGATGGTACCGCCTCCGCCTCCCGGCACGCCGCCTCCAGCCCCCCAGCAGCCGGCTGCCCGACTAGCAGTCGGAGCCATTCAAGATGAGTTCCCAGATGAGCACGCCGCCTACGTCATCTTCACAAGCCAGGTTGAAGACAAGTGCAGCCGGCGCCGACAGCACCAAGAGGTTAACGCAGTCGCCTCCACCAACCCCGAGTTCATGCATTGGTCCGAAAGGCCTATCAACTGGAGCCGGGCCGATCACCCAGAGGTGATGCCGTCCCCTGGCTCCTACGCATTGGTGTTGAATGTCACCCTCGCAACAGAGAGGCGGGCTGCCCGATTCTCCCGCGTTCTGATTGATGGCTGAAGCAGTATCAACATACTGTACCGCGACACCATGGAGCAGTTGAACCTCAAGGCGAAGCAGCTCATGCGAAGCCGGACTGTTTTCCATGGCATCGTACCCGGCCTGTCCTGTTCCCCGATCGGCAAGATCAAGATGGATGTCCTCTTCGGAGACAAGGATCACTTTCGCCGAGAAGCAATCTGGTTCGAGGTAGTGGATCTGGAAAGCCCTTACCACGCCTTGCTTGGCCGACCTGCTCTGGCCAAGTTCATGGCTGTGCCCCACTACGCCTACCTGAAGATGAAGATGCCGAGCTCGAAGGGGATCATCAATGTAGCCGGCGACTACAAGAAGTCCATCGAGTGTGCTGCAACCAGCAGCCGGCTGGCCGAGTCCCTCGTAGTGGCGGAAGAGAAGAAGATGCTGGAGCGAGTTGTGGCCATGGCCGGCAAGCAGCCGGCCTTGTCCCCCAACCCCAAGGAATATGATGCGCAGGGCTCCTTCCAGCTGGCCAAGGAGACGAAGAAGATACCTCTGGACCCGAAGAACCCGGAGAGGTTTGCAGTCATTGGTGCAAACCTGGACAGTAAATAGGAAGGCGAGCTCGTCGACTTCCTCCGTGAGAATCGAGATATCTTTGCATGGTCCCCAAAGGACATGCCGGGTGTCCCGAAGGATTTCGCCGAGCACAAGCTACATGTCCGAGCCGACGCGAAGCCGGTCAAGCAGCCTCTCCGCCGACTGTCAGAAGAGAAGAGAAGAATCGTAGGAGAAGAGATAGCCCGGCTCCTTGCCGCCGGCTTTATTATGGAAGTGTTTTTTCCAGAGTGGCTTGCCAACCCAGTCTTGGTGTATAAGAAAAACAACAAATGGCGTATGTGTATAGACTACACTAGCCTCCACAAGGCCTGCCCCAAAGATCCGTTTGCTCTGCCATGGATTGATCAAGTGATAGACTCCACAGCCGGATGCGAGCTGTTGAGTTTCTTGGATGCCTACTCAGGATACCACCAGATTAAGTTCGACCCAGCAGACCGCCTGAAGACCGCCTTTATCACACCATTCGGAGCTTTCTGTTACCTGACTATGACATTCGGCTTGAGGAATGCCGGTGCCACTTTTCAGCGTTGCATGCAGAAATGCCTCCTCAAGCAACTCGGCAGAAATGCCCACGTCTACGTAGACGATATTGTGGTGAAGACAGAGAAGCGCGGCACCCTGCTGGAAGACCTCAAAGAAACATTTGCCAACTTGCACCGATTCCAGATCAAGCTCAACCCCGAGAAATGCGTGTTCGGAGTACCAGCCGGCCAGCTTCTAGGCTTTCTGGTCTCCGAACGCAGCATTGAGTGCAACCCTGTGAAGATCAAGGCCATTGAGAGAATGGAGATTCCCACCAAGTTGCGAGACGTGCAGAAGTTCACTGGGTGCCTGGCCTCCCTAAACCGCTTTATCAGCCGGCTAGGAGAGAAGGCTCTCCCCCTATACCGACTCATGAAGAAATCCACTCATTTCGAGTGCAATGACCAAGCAGACCAAGCCTTCCATGAGTTGAAGAAGATGCTGACCACTCCACCTGTCCTGGCGGCGCCGACTGAGAAGGAGCCCATGCTCCTCTACATTGCTGCAACTAGCCGAGTGGTCAGTACAGTCATCGTGGTCCAGCGCCCAGAAGAAGGCCGAGCCCAGCTAGTCCAGAGGCCGGTATATTATCTAAGCGAAGTACTGTCCAGCTCAAAGCAAAACTACCCACACTACCAGAAGATGTGCTATGGAGTGTACTTCGCCGCCAAGAAGCTGAAGCCCTACTTTCAAGAGCATCCCATCACGGTCGTATGCACCGCCCCGCTTGCCGAGATCATAGGCAGCCGGGATGCATCCAGCTGGGTGGCTAAATGGGCCATTGCGCTGGCGCCTTACACAATCTTCTACCAGCCCCGCACCTCCATCAAGTCCCAAGCATTGGCCGACTTCCTCGTCGACTGGGCCGAGACCCAGTACCTACCGCCGGCTCCCGACTCTACTCATTGGCGGATGCACTTCGACGGGTCAAAGATGCGCACCGGCTTGGGAGCCGGCATCGTCCTCGCCTCTCCCAAAGGCGACAAGCTCAGATACATGCTGCAAATCCACTTTGCTGCCTCCAACAACGTGGCTGAATACGAGGCGCTCATACACGGGCTCCGGCTAGCCAAAGAGCTCGGCATACGCCGGATCCTGTGTTATGGCGACTCAGACTTGGTGGTCCAGCAGTCATCTGGCTACTAGGACGCCAAGGATGCAAACATGGCGAGGTATCGATTCCTCATCCAGCAGATCAGTGGGTACTTCGAAGGGTGCGAGTTCCTTCATGTGCCACGGGCCGACAACGACCAGGCAGACGCCCTGGCACGGATCGGCTCCACCCGACAGGCTATACCAACCGGTGTCTCTCTCCAGCGCCTCCTCAAACCATCTATCAAGCCGTCTCCAGAGTCGGACTCTATCTTCGTACCACCCACCCCCGATGCAGCCGGATCCGACTGGAGGAACCCAGCAGGCGGCTCGGGGACTTCAACAAGCGGCCCGGGGCGGCCGCAGTCGCACCCGGCTCGGGGACTTCAGAACCCGGCCTGGGGACTGCAGCAGTCGGCCTGGGGACTGTAGCGACACAAGAAGCGGTGGCCGACTCCAACTCTCCACCACCCAACCCGCCCATCCGAGTCACAGTGGCCATACTAACAGTAGAAGAAGTCACAGCTCCATCATGGGCCCAGCCCATCCTCAACTTCCTAGTCAACAGAGAGCTGCCGACTGATGAGATCTCGGCAAGACTAGTGCAACGCCGAGCCGGATCATATGCAATAATAAACAGAGAACTTGTCAAGCGTAGCGTCACTGGGGTCTTCCAGCGCTGCGTCGAGCCAGAAAAGGGTGTAGCAATCCTCAAGGATATCCACCAAGGCGAATGCGGCCACCATGCAGCCTCAAGATCACTTGTGGCCAAAGCCTTCCGCCACAGTTTCTTCTGGCCGACAGCCTTGGAAGATGCCAAAGAAATAGTCAAATGCTGCAAAGGATGCCAAGTCTTCAGTTCCAAACAACACCTGCCGGCTTCCGCACTCAAGACCATCCCCCTCACCTGGCCCATTGCTGTCTGGGGGCTGGACATGGTGGGCCCATTCAAGACAGCCCGCGGCGGCTTGACACATCTGCTTGTCGTCGTGGACAAATTTACCAAGTGGATCGAAGCGAAGCCGATCAAGAAGCTGAACGGGCCGACGGCCGTGACATTTATTGCTGACATCACTACTCGGTATGGCGTGCCGCACAGCATCATCACCGACAACGACACAAACTTTGCCAAAGGAGCACTGGCACGTTTCTGCGCGACACAAGGCATCCGACTGGACTTAGCGTCCGTTGCCCACCCGAAGTCAAACGGCCAGGTCGAGCGAGCAAACGGCCTCATCCTCTCTGGCATCAAGCCCCGCCTGGTCGTACCACTGGAGCGCTCGGCCGGCTGCTGGCTCGACGAGCTGCCGGCTGTCCTCTGGAGTCTGCGTACTACCCCAAGCAAGTCAACCGGCTTCACTCCGTTCTTCCTTGTATATGGTGCCGAGGCTGTCATCCCAACTGACATCGAGTTCGACTCGCCTCGAGTCACCATGTACACGGAAGCGGAGAAGCGCGAGAAGACAGCGTCGACCTGCTGGAAGAAGGCCGGCTCTTAGCACTCAGCCGGTCCGCCATCTACCAGCAGGGTTTGCGCCGTTACCACAACCGGAAGGTCAAGCCAAGATCCTTCCAAGAGGGCGACCTTGTGCTTCGGCTGATCCAGCGAACAGCCGGCCAGCACAAGTTCTCGGCCCCTTGGGAAGGCCCTTTCGTCATCAGCAAGGCACTAGGCAACGACTCCTACTACTTGATCGACGCACAAAAACCAAGAGCACGCAAGAGGGATGATTCCGGCAAGGAGTCGGAGCGACCATGGAACGCAAACCTCCTGAGAAGATTTTATGGTTGAAAGCAGTATGTATCATGCTACCGTTCTTTTTTAAATATGAGACAAACGGGCCCCCCGAGGCACACTCGGGAACTTCCCTCCTTTATGTATGAATGACGAGTGTCATACTCATGAATGTATTATTACTTTTTTTCCGGCACCGGGTTCGACTAGTCGGCCCGGGGACTGGCCGCCTTGAGTTATATTAAAAGTTCTACCTGAAGTCAGACAAGTAGTGTGCCGGCACCCGAGCAATCTCTTGTCGAAAGTCGCAGCTCGAAGAACCGACTGTCCGACTGACAAGAGCCAAAGGCAGAAAGGATGCGCACACGAAAAACGGCTAAGGACCAACGAACTTATATAACGCAAAGACGGCCTCCAACCACGCCTACCGGCTGTCAAAACAGCCGGCTGGCCGGCCTCCCAATCACTTCGCTATAATCCAACAAAGTTAGAGTACTTGCCCTCCCAAGCACTTCCCCAGCCACAGATTGCAGAGCAGCTGTCCAGCTGGGAAGGCGGCAACCAAGGGAGGGCGGCAAACGAAACAGCCGAAGGATGAAAAGAAAAGAACAAGGGAAAGCCAAATGCATGCATAATTATATTTACACATAAGGCCCCCAACAGGCCGGCAGTCAATATAGTTCGAATACACCCCTAGTGGGTGGAATTGTGCAAACTTAACAAAATATTGTTCCAAGAATGGTGAAACAGGAAAGTAGAGACAGCAGACTAGACTAAGGGCGTAGCAGGGGAGCCGGGCTGGTCGGTGGAGACGGTGCCACCGGCTGGAGGAGTGGCCGGCTGGCGGGTCTCGGCTTGATCATCGCCCGCTGCAGGCGGCGCACCCGCGCGTGCCTTGTTGCTGGAGGCATGGTCAAGCTGAGGCTGACCGGCCGCTCCACCATCTGGCGCGGCGTCTTCACCTCCTCCTCCTCCTCCTTGCCCTTGCCGCTGGAGTCGATCTCCTCCGCCGAGTCCTCGCCGTCTGCCGGGTTCATCCCGAACCACTCCTCCGGCTGGGCAACGCCGTTGTCGTCCACCTTAGGAGTGAAGGCGCTGGTGTCGGTGTAGACGGCAATCGCCGAAGCCCGCTGGATGATAGCCGGCCGCGCCGGCTCCAGCTCCGTGTCGGCCTCCTGCCGCCAGGTGGCCAGCTGGTCCAGACTCAGCTCGGGATACAGGCCTTGGCGAACTCCAGCGCCCGCCTGGCGCCGGACCGAGCCGCCGAAGCCTTCCAGGCCACGAAGCGGCCGACCGCCACCTCCAGCCAGTCAGCAGTCCGACTGGGGGTGCGGGAAGTCACCTCACCAGGCCAGAGAGCGGCCAACACCTGCGCCCCAACACGCTGAAGCCGGCGGAGCATGCGATGAGCAGGCTGAAGGCGGGCCTGAATCGGCAAGAGCTGCTGCTCCAGCGACCGGCGAGCGTTCGACGCGATCTCGGCGCCAGCCTGCCTTCGTGCCTCGCGGTGGGCCTCGACGACCTGGTTGGCGGCGGTAGAGTAGCCAGGGAAGTACTCTGCGCAAGAAAGAAAGAGAAAGAAGAGAAAAACACCAAGTCAGAAAATGAGCCAAACGGCAAGCGGCAAGCAAGGACGAAGAAGAAGGCGGCCTACCGTCAACCAAGTCTTCGATCTGGCCATACCCGTTGATCAGCGTCTGCTTCGCTTCGGCCCAGGTGGCCGCCTCTGTCTCATACTTGGCTTGGAGGGCGGCCTCGCTGTCCTGCACCGCCGTCAGGGACGCCTTGTGGCCCTTCTCCTGGTCGGCCAACCTCTTGGCCAGGCGGTCACGCTCCTGTGCCAAAGCGTTAAACTCGGCCTCCTTAGCACGGAGGGCGGCCTGAGCCCCGCCCAGCTGCTCCCTCAGACTGGCGTTGGCCGCTGCAGGGATGGCAGAAAAGAAAGAAGCAATAAGGAAGAAAGTCGTCAAGGAAGATCCGACCCGACGGCTCAGCAGTCGGCCCGAATCTCGGGGACTACACCCAGTGGGTGCGCTGACGCGCCCCCACGTGAGATAAAAGACGAAGCATTTACCCCGGCTCTCAGATAGATCAGCATTCTTCTGGGTTAGCTCCCGAGCCTGGGAGTTGAAGGCAGCCGCGCGGAGGTTGTGGTAGTCCTGCAAGACAGGCAGAGGAGCGAATGAGAACAAGATAGCAAAACAAAGCCTGCTAAGAAGTTCGAAGCCGCCTGCTCAGCAGCCGACTCGGAACTCGGGGACTACACCCAGTGGGTGCGCTGACGCGCCCCCACAGAAGAAATCAAGATCAAAAAAGCAAAAATAGGAAGACTAACCCGAATGGCCGCCCGCGTCGCAAGGAACTCGTCATTGTATTTCCTCAGCGCCGCAGCCTGGGACTGAAGCCGGTTCCGGACGTCCTGCGCTGCCACGTTCACCACAGCCGTCCCTCCACCCGGCGTCCACCCCAAGCTGGCGCTGGACGCCTCCACGTCCAGGGTCGACGAGCTGGAGCTCGCGGCCTTCTGCGGGTCCGATGCGGCCTTCCCCGTGCGCTGGAGCGATGGCGACTGGACCAGCAGGTTCGTCCTCGCGGCCGGCTCGCCCCTGGCCGATTGCGCAGGTGGCACGTTTGGCCGGCCGCCTTGAGCCGCCCCAGTCGTCGGGGCCGGTGTCGCCTCCCTCTCTGGGACGACGACGTCGTCCTCCCTCTCCAATCCCGGCTGGTGGCCGCCGGCTTCCTGTGGCGGGGGCTCCGGGACCTCGGGCGTCGTGACACGAAGAGGGGTGACGAGCAAGGCCCCTTCCGCTGTTGCCACAGCCGCAGCCTCCGCTTGGGCCTTGGCCGCTGCGTCGGCGCGCGCCTTCGCCCCCTCCTCCTCCTGTGCCGCCTTGGCGGCAGCCGCCCTCAACTCCTCCGCCTCCCGCTCCTCCCGCGCCTCCCGCGCGTTTCGCTCCGTCGCCGCCTGAAGCTCGGCGCGGGGGTCCACGCGGCGGGTGCTCCCGGATCCTCCCGGTGATCCAACGACGGATGCGGCAGCAACCCGCTCGAGCGAAAGCGGAGCCCTGATTTTTTTTGAGAAAAGGGGCAAGGCTTCAGAAATCACCAAGAAAGGAAGAAAGAATGTACAAAGGAATATACACTTACGCCGACACCATCTGCGGCTGCTTCACCACCTTGCGGAAGCGGGCTGCCTTCGCGGCCGCCTCATCTCGCCTGGTCGCCGCCGCCCCACCGTTGGGCTTCTTGGGCCGGCTCCCGAACAAGCCCGACGCGGCACGACGCTTCTGCCCGCCGCCCCGAGCAGGCGGCGCGGCGGAGGAACCCGCGCCGTGGCCAGACGCCGGCTGGCGGCGTGGGACGACTTCCGCCTCGTCGTCATCCGGCCAGTCGTCGAAACTGGCTCCAAGCCCGGAGCCGCCTGCTTCGCCGCCGGCTTCGCCGCCACCCGCCTCAGTGTTGTCCTCCATGGCGGCCGCCCCCAAGTCGTGGTCCTCCAGGTCATGCTCCGCTCGGTCGGGGAGGAATCGGCGCTCCGCCTCCGACCCGACTGCAGGTCGAAGGAGAGAGCTCTGCCAAGGCGTGCCGACTGGTCAGAGACGGCCAGAAGGAATTCGGCAACAAAACTAAGAAAAGAAAAGGAGAAAGAAAACATACCATGGGCGGAGGATGTGCACGGGAATATGGCTCCTTGCCAAACCGCCACTCTGCGGACAGCTTGAAGTTCGCAAGGTAATTCACCATGTGGGCCACCTCGTCATGCGGCATGTCCTTGGTGCACATCCAACTCGGATCGAGCTGGCTGCTCATCTGACAGATCAGGTGAGGGCGGCTCTGAAGCGGAAGCACCCGGGGCGCGACGAAGGCGGCCAACAAGTCGGACCCAGTCAGGCCCTCCGACTGGATCATCACCCGCAGTCGGGCGACGGCCGCGGCTCCAGCCGGCGTCAGCGTCGCGGCCCGATAGGACCACTGGGGCCGCCTCCCAGCCGGCGGGCCGGCTACGTAAGCCGGCAAGTTGACGTAGTCGCCTTGTGGGGCGACGCTCTTCACGTAGAAATATGACTTCTGCCAGCGCTTCACCGACTGGATTAACATGATGACGGGGAAGGGGTTGTCGGTCGCCGGCCTTCGCATCGCGATGAAGGCGCCGCTCTGGGCCGGCACGCCCTGCATGCGGGTGCCTAGCTTAGATTGGAAGAACTCCCCCCAGAGCTCTTGGGTGGGGAGAACGCCAAGGTAGCCTTCGCACAAGGTGACGAAGGTGGACAGCAGCACCACCATGTTCGGGGTGAGGTGGTGCGGCTGGAGCTGATAGAAGTCGAGGAAGGAGCGCAAGAAAGTGCTCGCCGGCAAGCCGATGCCGCGCAGGAAATGCGAGCGGAAGACTACCCGCTCGCCTTCCTCCGGCTCCGGCGTGATCTCCCTCGCAGGCGCGAGACGGACCCGCACCTGGTCCGCGCCGGGCAACCGCCGCGTCTTGCGGAGGAACTCGATGTGGTTCGTGTGGACGTTGGAGCCGTCCCAGTCCCCGCCGTACTGCATGGTGGCGAGAAGCTAGCAAGGAAGAGTGCGGCGGCGGAGAAAGCACGGCCCTGCAGCGGCAGAGCTGCGGGGCGGAGTGAAGAATGGTGGGACGACGCGGCGGTGAGGTGCTGCTGCAAGGGAAAGCAGGAGGAAGAAGATGGCGGAGAGGAGAGGAGCGTGCGAGCGTCTGCCGCTTCCCCCTCCTCCCCCTACTTATAGCCTCGTGCGGCGAAGCCGAGGAGGCGAGGCGTGGGGAGGAACGTGGGATTAACTGCGCCCATTCCCCCACGTCCCATGATTATTGCGCCCTAATGGCGTGCGGAAACCGCCGCCGGAAGACGTGCGGACGGCTTTGGGCCACAAAGAATCCGCGCCTGGGCCTAGGCGTAGGAGTGGTGGGCCCTCGGCCTGCGGCGACGTCTTGTCGCGCGCGTGGGTTGGCAGGCTCTTTTCAGCCAAGGGACGCCACGTGATTCGCAGGCGGCGAGCGGCTGGCCCGCAGCCCGGCGCACGCGCCAACAGACTCCCGCCTTCCGACTTTAAAAATTTCGCCAAGACGGCGCGCCCAACCCAAACCGGCTCCTAGCTGCTGGCTCGTCAAGATAAGAAGCTGACCGAGCTTCTCGACCTCCTCTCAGCCTCGAAGCCCAACCAGCTTCGGGGACTACTGTCGGAGTAAATGGCCACGGGTAGCCCAACCGACTCCCCCTGGCTCCTCGAAAAATTATCAGGCCGTCCAGGCCTTCAAGCATACAAAGCATAGGGTCGCCTTCCCCCGGCCGGCTATCCCCAGGGCCGACTCCCAGAAGGCGACCCAGCCTCAGAAACATCCCTCAAGAAAGATACGAGATAGCCGACTCCAGGGAGCTGGCCCCAAGAGGACCGACTCCCAGAAGCCGGCCATGAAGTAAGCCGGCCAAGACTGCACCTACTAAGACTGTACCCATGTAACGGTGATAGGATGGGACGTGGCCGCAGTACAGCCCACTACCCCCGAATCCCGGAACATGCATGGCCACAGGGCGCCGTACGGGCCAGCCATCCCCCATCCGGCGCGGCACTGTAGCCATGTTGGCCTCGATGTCACCCACGACAGGTGCCAGTACGGCCCATGGGCGGCGGGCCCCTTTTCCAGAGAGACGTCTGAAGACGGCCTGGCCTCCTCTAGTCGGCCAGGGATGTGGCCGGCTCCCAATAGCTGGCTACCTCCCTCCCTCGAGGCATGCGCCCCATTAAGGAGACAAGACGAGGTAAGGCTACAGTGAGAGCTTGCAAGGCGGGGACACTGTAGCCACGCATACCTCGACAAAGCCCTCGTCATCAGAGGCGAGGCAACAGTAACCAGCCGCTGACAAAGCCCCCAAGCAGTGGGGCCGGCCTGCCGGCCAAGAGGCCGGCAGCCGGCGGGACCCACCAGTCGGGGGGCCCCAATGACCGGCGGAGAAGCCGGCGAGCATAGACACTGACGGCTGGGACCCGCGCCCAACCGGATTACCATTGTACCCCTGGGGGGTAGGCCTATATAAAACCCCTAGGACACCCATGCAAAGGGTTGATCTCATAGAATTCCACACACCACATAGAGAGAAAAGGAGAGCTAGCCTTGCCCTTCTTCTTCCTCCAACCAAACGGCTCAAGGAGCACTTGTAGCTACTTGTATTGATCTAGTGATCATGCGGAGACCCAGCAGAGCAGGACTAGTGGTGTTATCTCCATGGAGAGCCCCGAACCTGGGTAAGATCCGCCGGCGTGCATGTCTTCGCCTCATCCCGTTTCCAGGCACCGGCGATGTTTTACTGGCTCCCACAATGATAAGCCACCCGTTGGCATATGTCGCACCTACCACCCGACACGGTCGTGGGTGCAGAGCTCCGCCTGATAGGAGTGACATCAGGGCGGAGTGGCAACAGTGCCGCGTCGGGCGGAGATCCCCGCCCGTACGGGGCACTGTGGCCTCGCCCGACCCTGGATACGGGGGGATGGGCTATACTGCAGCCTCACCCTGTCTTGTCTTCTTAATGGGGGGGGCAGACTTTGAGGGCGCCATGGGCCGACTGCTTGGAGCCGGCCTCTCTGGAGGCCGCCTACTAGGAGTTGGCCCGTCTTGGAGCCGCCTTCCTGAGCATGGCTGTCTTCTGGCAGTCGGCCAGCCGGCCACCAGAAGGCGGCGCTTTATCTTGACGTCTTGAGGGGCGCAGCTGGCCCCGATGTCTTGAAATGTTCTGGGACTCGGTTTAGGCTACCCGTGGCCCATTACTCTGACACCATGCTATTTCAAGAGGCTCTCAGAATAATATAAGTGAAGCATGAGAGTTCAATAATTTCTACAAAATAAAGCCACCGCCGTGCTCTAAAAAGATAAGTGAAGCACTAGAGCAAAATTGCCTAGCTCAAAAGATATAAGTGGAGCACAAAGAGTATTCTAATAAATCATGATTCATGCGTGTCCCTCTCAAAAGGTGTGTACAGCAAGGATGATTGTGGCAAACTAAAAAGTAAAGACTCATATCATACAAGACGCTCCAAGCAAAACACATATCATGTTGTGAATAAATATATAGCCTCAAAGTAATTTTACCGATAGACGAAGACGAAAGAGGGGATGCCATCCGGGGCATCCCCAAGCTTAGGCTCTTGGTTGTCCTTGAATATTACCTTGGGGTTCCTTGGGCATCCCTGTCGGTGTCAAAACTGGCCGATCTCGGGTAGGGGGTCCCGAACTGTGCGTCTGAGGATCAAAGGTGACAGGAGGCAGGGGACACGATGTTTACCCAGGTTCGGGCCCTCTTAATGGAGGTAATACCCTACTTCCTGCTTGATTGACTTTGATGAGTATAGGGGTTACAAGAGTTGATCTACCTCGAGATCATAATGGCTAAACCCTAGATGTCTAGCCAATATGATTATGATTGCCTCTACGGACTAAACCCTCCGGTTTTATATAGACACCGGAGGGGCCTAGGGTTGTACAGAGTCGGTTTACAGAGAAAGGAAACTTCATATCCGAACGCCAAGCTTGCCATCCACGCAAAGGAGAGTCCCATCCGGACACGGGGGAAGGCCCTCTATCTTGTATCTTCACGGCCCATCAGTCCGGCCCATGTAGCAAAGCCCGGACGCCTGGGGACCCCCTAATCCAAGACTCCCTTAGTAGCCCCTGAACCGGGCTTCAATGACGAAGTGTCCAGCGCGCATATTGTCTTCGGCATTGCAAGAGAACTATATTTGGCTCTGTACAATAGTTACATCCCTGAACCACAAGGGCAAAATACTTAAACAAAATAAGTTATGTCTACTGACAGCTTTTTCGGCGAGACATTATGTTCTGGCCTTATTATTATTTCAAACCGTTTTTAGCCTCCCGATTCGCGTTTCGAGGCGCGGTCTTCATTGACACGTCTTATCAAAGCAGAGATCGTGTCCCCTTCTTGAGGGATTCTCATCAATACGGGTTTGGGTAATCCAACCGTGCCGTTTGCATGACGCCTTGGGAACAGGCGAGTTTTAAGGCTTGTCGGGGGGGCGCTTGATATTCACTGTCTTTATAAGAGCATAACGATCTGTATTTTTACCCCACGCCTCCTTCCTCCTTAGCCCATCCGCCCTCGAGCTCCAGCGCCCAAGTTTCAATCCTTTCCGTCCCCGGCAAAAACTCCAGCCATGTCTGGATCTGGCGGCAGGGCAAGTGGATGGCCTCCTCCGTCATGGAGGGAAACGTCAACAAACACCGGGAAGCGGGGTACTTGGCCGCGGACATCGCCCACCGGCTCCCTGCCAAAAAGCATATCATCCCCACTCTGGAGCCTGATGAGAGGGTAGTGTTCATCCCCCACTTCCTTTACGGACTAGGGTTTCCTCTCCACCCTTTCGTCTGCGGGCTCATGTTCTAGTACGGGCTAGATTTCCATATCTAGCCCCAAATTCCTTCCTCCACATTTCGGCGTTCATCGTCGTGTGTGAGGTGTTCCTCCGCATTCCCCCCACTTTGGACTATGGCTTAAGGTTTTTAATGTGAAGCTGAAAGTGGTTGATGGTCAACATGTGGAGTGCGGCGGCGCCATGGTGAGCAAGCTCCCCAACGTCACCTGGCCCCAGGGGACCTTCGTGAAGACCGTGAAGGGATGGCAACAGGAGTGGTTCTATATCACGGAACCTCCTGATGCCACATGGGCCGTCACCCCTGAGTTCAAATCCGGGCCTCCAATGCGGCTCACATCGTGGGTTAAAAAGGGCCTGGACTGGGCGTCGTCCGACGAGGTGATGACGCTGCAGAAGCGCGTCAAGAGTATGATAGAGAAGAACACCAGCCTTGCTGATGAGATCCAGGCGATGTTTTTTCTCTGGATTCTCCCCTGCCAGCGCCAGACTCTCCATATGTGGGAGTTCAATCCGGCCGGCCCTTGGACCCTGCAGTGATTCTTCGGCATGACGCACGAAGAGATCTAGAAGCTGCTTTTCAAGGCCTAGAAGTCATGGCCGGGGACGACCGAAGACCTCAGCCTCAATTGCGCTCATCCGGCCACTCCAGTAAGTTTTCAGATTTCCAAACATGACCTCAACTTGTAGATCCAAGGAGTATGCTAAGCCTTCCTCTCATCTTTCAGGGCTGGACGAAGAAGGCGGAGCGGATCAAATGTCCAGCTCCGCTGCCCGAGGACCCAACTATTCATCTAATAACAAAGATGCTGGTTCCGGCGCCGTACCTGGTGCCGGAGAAGAAGGCCAAGAAGAAGGGCAAGGAGGCCAGAAGCGGCCTGCGCCGTAAAGGTACCTCGGACATTGCGTCCGAAGACACCAAAGCTCTCTCCTCCCATAAGGGAGACGAAGACGAAGAGGAAGAGGAGGAGAGCAATTTTCCCATTAAAGGGGGGAGAAGAAAAGGGCGGCGGCCATGGACCTAGAGGCGGAGGCGTCCAAGAAGGGGAAGATCTCCCTTTCAGACGATTCGGATTCGGATATCGAAGTCATCCCCGAGCGGTGCCTCAGGCCGAAGCCCCCGGTCGAATCGTAAGTATTCAAAGATACTATACATACATCTGGCCTTTTACGAATTGTAGGATAACATATTATTTACGTATTTCAGTACGGCCCGTGATCTCCCCCAACAATCGTCGTCTTCGGGGAACTTGTTGGCGCTGGAGATGATGGAGAGCGAAACGCCTCCACGAGCCTCTCCACCACATGCCACGGATGACACCGAGGTGTTGTCCCAAAGGACTTCTCCAGGCCAGGGAGAGGTGCGGAAGGCCGCTAATACGGCGCGAGAGGGTAATGCCTCGACTGACAAAAACATGGGAGGCACAACCCCCATGGAAACTGACGACGGGGGCCTGGATCAGTCCGGGCCCCAGCCGAATACCACTCCAGAGACCCACATGGCTTCGGAGTCGAGCGAGGAGCCCCCTTTAAGGGAGGGGGGAGTGCCGACTCCACCGGCGACCTCTATAAATCCGGAGGCACCGGATATGTTGAGGGAAGCACTTCAACGTGCTTCCATCATCGTAGAGCACCGTACCTTGATGGGTACGGTAATTGAGAAGGTTCAGTCCACCAAAAGCGGATTGAACAAAGCTTTCACTAGCCTGTTAATAGGTTTTGAGGTATGTGATATAATATTCTTAGCCGCCTTTCACATTGGAAGAATATGCCTGTATATAGATAGTAGACCCTGAGACTCTGTTCGGCTCTTTGGAAAAAGGAGCCGGACAGAGGATCAAATAATCTGTCGGATCTTGGGTTCCAGCAAAACCCTCAAGGTTCAAACACTGGGGTGCACACGAAGATCTCCCCCTACCAAATCACGCCCTCAATCTCGCTACAATCTCAAAGGCTAGCTCGACGAACTCGCAACACAACGGACACAAGATTTATACTGGTTCGGGCCACCGTTGTGGCGTAATACCCTACTCCAGTGTGGTGTGGTGGATTGCCTCTCAGGCTGAGGATGAACAGTACAAGGGGAAGAACAGCCTCCTGAGGTGAGGTGTTCTTGTGCTTGGTGGGTGTGAGGATGGGTTGGATCTAGTCCAAGATGAGACGGCTGAGGCTTCGTTGCCTCCTACTATGGTGGCTAATCCTATTTATAGAGGCCCTGGTCCTCTCCCCAAATATTGAGCGGGAAGGGATGCCACAACGGCCAATTTGAAAGGGGACAGCTAGTACAAGTTATCCTGAGAAAAGCAGTCTTCGCCTGCCAAAGGCTCTGGTGGTGACGCCGCCTTGGGCTCCATGGTGACCTCCGTCTTGCCGTCCTGCTGGTCTTGGTCTCGTTGCACCGATGAGGAAACCTTTGCTTGACGCCTCGGTACTCTTCACCTGCGCTTGCCTCCTTAGCACCAAAGAGGAAACTAGGACACTGTGCACGCTGGCGCCCGCTGAGGGAGTCCTGGATTAGGGGGTCCTCGGGCAGCCAGACTATATCCTTTGGCCGGACTGTTGGACTATGAAGATAGAAGATTGAAGACTTCGTCCTGTGTCCGGATGGGACTCTCCTTGGCGTGAAAGGCAAGCTTGGCAATTCGGATATGTACATCCCCTCCCTTGTAACCGACGCTGTGTAACCCTAGCCCCCTCCGGTGTCTATATAAACCGGAGGTTTTAGTCCGTAGGACCAACAATAATCATAATCATAGGCTAGCTTCTAGAGTTTAGCCTATACGATCTCGTGGTAGATCAACTCTTGTAATACTCATATCATCAAGATCAATCAAGCAGGAAGTAGGGTATTACCTCCATCGAGAGGGCCCGAACCTGGGTAAACATTGTGTCCCCCGCCTCCTGTTACCATCCGCCTTAGACGCACAGTTCGGGACCCCCTACCCGAGATCCGCCGGTTTTGACACCGACATTGGTGCTTTCATTGAGAGTTCCACTGTGCCGTCATCATAAGGCTTGATGGCTCGTCTCGTTGTCAAGGACAACATCACCTCTGGGGGAGCCCTGGTTGTAGGCCAAACTCTCCGACTAGGCGGCTTCATCATGACCGCCCGCTCGGCCGTTGCGCCGACGATGACTTCTCGGATCATCAAAAACAGCCTCCACATCGGCTCGGAATTCGCCGAGCAGATGGATCCAATGGAGCTCTCTTCCTTGAACGAGCTCTTGGATCGCATCGCCGCCTTTGGAGTCGCTACGGACTATGATCGGATTGGGCTTAAACCCGACCAAAGGGAGATTAACTCTCCGCCAGTCACCCATCAGATAGCGGTGGTGGAGGAGCAACGCAGCAATTCTTCCTCTATCTTGAGGACAAACTATGTCCGGATTCCCGAGCTCTCCGAGCCGGATACCAGTCTACGGGAGGACATGGCCCAAGCTTTGAACCTAGGATCAGACCGCAGGCCAAACCTATTGGGCAACATCCCGGAGCCCGAACTTCCAAGATCGGAAACTCCTCCGCCCCTGGGTCTCAGATCGGGTCAGGGTTTGGACTTAAATCTACCCACCCACCCAGATATAAGCGATCTTTCCCACATTCGACAAGAGCCCCAAGAGACAGTACATCACTATTGGGCCAGATTCCTCCTTGTAATGAACAAGGTCAAGGACTGTCACGAGGAAGACGCAATTTCATTCTTTTGCAATAATGGCACGGACAAGGGAATCCTCAACGCCATAAGTCGCCGTGACATAGCACACTTCGCTGACTTGGCGGCCATAGTACAGAAGTACTGTGCGATGGAAAGCGCCTGGAATACCCAAACAAAATTCTGGGATCCTCCGGCTCTCACTAAACCCCCCGTCCGAACTAAAAGGGTGTACTCTCGTAAGTCACCCGATCCAATTACAAAGAAACAAAAGCCCACTACAGGGCGTGGAACCGTATTGGAGGGATGGCTCAATGGGCCATGCAAAATTCACAGTACAGTGGATACCATGCCAACACATAGCCTTAGAGCATGTTGGGTACTCCGGCAGGTGGCCAAGAGCGGCGAGGATATCCTCATCAACAATGCAACAGAGCACCGTCCGGTGGAAAATAACAATACAGTATTGACAGTCTTTGAGACCTTTGCCTCAAATAATAGGCGTAAGCAAGCACTCCGCAGCCTTGCCGAAGTCTGCCATGTGGCAGCAGTAAATCCATGGAGCGACACGACTATAACCTTGAATGCCAGTGACAAACCTAAATTCCAAACAGCCCAAGCACCAGCCGCCTTGGTCCTTAGTCCAATTGTGGACGGCTTTCGGCTTACTAAAGTGCTCATGGACGGCGGCAGCGGATTAAACCTCATCTACAAAGAAACTCTTAGCAAAATGGAAATAGACAGGAGCCGCATTGAGCAAAGCAGCACAACCTTCAGAGGAATCATCCCTAGTCGGGAGGCACGCTGCGCGGGAAAAATCACACTAGACGTGGTATTCGGCACGCCAGAGAATTATAGGTCCGAAGAAATCACATTCCAAGTGGCCCCGTTCAGTAGTGGATACCACGCCCTTTTAGGGCAGGAGGCATTCACGATCTTCAAGCTATACCCCATTACGGGTACATGAAGCTCAAAATGCCCGGGCCCAATGGAATCATCACTCTAGCTAGTGATCCGGACATAGCACTCCGCGCCGAAAATAAAACCGCCACACTAGCCCTCGAGGCGCTATCCGAAGCCCTCGCGGCCGAAGAACTGACAGCGCTGCGCTCCATAGTGGACAGGGACGACGTGATACTCGACAAAAGATCCAAGTCCACCTCTTTTAAACCAGCGGATGAAATAGTCAAATTCCAAGTCCACCCAACGGACCCTACAAAAAGAGCATCCATCGGGGCACAATTAAACCCCATAGTAGATGCCGCACTATGGGAGTTCTTGCGTGAGAATTGGGACATCTTCGCCTGGCATCCTTCAGACATGCCAGGAATCCCACGCAGGCTGGCCGAGCATAGCCTTAACATTCTAAAGGGCTTCAAGCCGGTCAAGCAAACTCTTCGGCGTTTCTCTGAGCCTAAGCGACAAGCCATGGGAGAGGAGCTAGCCAAGTTACTGGAGGCCGGATTCATTCGAGAAATAAAACATCCGGACTGGCTAGCAAACCTGGTGATGGTACCAAAGAAGGACAAATCCTGGCGCCTATGTGTCGATTTCAAGGACCTTAACAAGGCTTGCCCCAAGGATCCCTTCCCCTCCCTCGCATCCATCAAATTATCGACGCTACCGCAGGACACGACTTATTGTGTTTCCTTGACGCATACTCCGGATACCATCAAATTAAGATGGCGGAGTCCGACCAAGCCGCAACGACATTTATCACTCCATACGGCCCCTTCTGTTTCCACACCATGCCTTTCGGGCTCAAAAACGCCGGTGCAACCTATCAACGCATGATTCAGACATGCCTGCAAACACAAATTGGCAAAACAGTGGAGGCATACGTAGACGACATGGTCATCAAAACCAGACACGTCGAATCTTTAATAAACGACTTGAGGCTCACGTTGGACAATCTCCGAACATACGACATCAAGCTCAATCCGGACAAATGCGTTTTCGGCATGCCCGCCGGAAAGCTCCTGGGCTTCATCGTCTCCAGTAGAGGAATTGAAGCAAATCCGGCTAAAATCCGAGCTCTGTCACAGTTGGCCATCCCAACAGACCTCAAGCAAATCCAGAAATTAACTGGATGTGTGACTGCCTTAAGCCGCTTTATCTCCCGATTAGGAGAAAAGGCACTACCCCTTTATCGCCTTCTTCGACGCACCGAACACTTTGAGTGGACGGATGCGGCCACGGCCGGATTGGAAGAAATAAAAGCCATCCTGGCCACCAACCCAATCTTGGCCGCGCCAAATGTCGGCGAACCAATGATGTTATATATAGCGGCAACACACCAAGTTGTAAGCGCAGTACTCGTCGTCGAACGAGAGACGGAAGGACATAAGTTCCTGCTTCAAAAGCCGGTATACTATGTATCCAATGTCCTCACTCCATGCAAATCATGGTACCCACATTATCAAAAGATAGCATACGCGTTCTTCATGGCATCCCGGAAATTACGGCACTACTTTCAAGAGTGTTCAATTACGGTGGCCTCGGAAGTACCACTCAATGACATAATAAATAACCGCGATGCCACGGGCTAGATTGCTAAATGGGCTATTGAGCTCATCCCGTTCGACATAACATACAAACCACGGCGAGCCATTAAGTCACAAGTACTAGCTTATTTCGTTGCCGAATGGACGGAAGCCGAACTCCCTAAAGAGTACGGCGCGTACTCCAATTGGATCATGCACTTTGACGGCTCTAAGATGCTGGCTGGTCTGGGGGCAGGCGTCGTCCCGACATCCCCCACAGGAGATACGGTCCAATATGTACTCCAAATATTATACACAGACTCCAACAATGCAGCAGAATATGAGGCCCTGTTGCATGGTCTCCGGATGGCAGTCTCCATGGGCATTCAACGCCTAGAGGTGCGGGGCGATTCGAACCTCGCAATATCTCAAATAAATGCAGACTTTGACGCCAAGGACCCAAAAATGGCGGCTTATCGCAACGCCGTCCTCAAAATGTCAGCTCGGTTCGAGGGGCTTGAATTCCACCATGTGCTCCGGGAAAACAATCAAGCGGCTGATATCCTCGCTCGCATCGGCGCTAAGCGCGACCCTGTCCCACCCAATATCTGCTTGGAAAGGCTGTTTAAGCCATCCGTGGTATGGGAAGGAAAGACCGGCAACAACAGTACGGATTTTGGCCACAACACCAGATACCGAACACTCTGACGTAATCGGAGGCTCTGCCACCGAAATAACACCTTCCGCCCACGTGATCATGGCTGTCATCGCCCCGTGGACAGAACCCTTTTTGGCCTACCTAACTAGGCAGGAACTACCTGAGGACCCAAACGAGGCACGTTGCATTGTGCGGCGGTCTAAAGCCTACAAGGTCCACGAGGGAGAGCTTTATAAGAAAAGCGCTACCGGAGTCCTTCAAAGGTGCATCTCCGAAGAGGAAGGATGGCAACTTTTGGCAGAAATTCATGCTGGACTTGGCGGCCACCACGCCGCAGCTCGGGCCCTTGTAAGTAAGGCCTTCCGTACAGGTTTCTACTGGCCGACGGCCCGAGCAGACGCATAGGACCTCGTTCAACATTGTGTCGGTTACCAGCTTTTCGCAAACCAAAGCCATATGCCACCTACTGCTCTCCAAACAATCCCCATCACTTGGCCCTTTGCGGTCTGGGGGCTTGATATGGTCGGACCCCTTAAAGGGGGAAGCCATAAGAAAAAATACCTATTGGTCATGGTGGATAAATTCACCAAATGGATAGAAGCCAAACCAGTTAAAACGGCCGAATCCGTACCAGTGATAGACTTCATATCCGGGGTTGTACACCGTTATGGCGTTCCCCACAGCATCATTATCGATAACGGCTCGAACTTTACAGCCGACGAGGTAAAACTTTGGTGCAGCAACATGGGCATGAAGCTCGATTATGCTTCTGTCTATCACCCGCAAACTAACGGTCAAGTCGAGCGAGCAAATGGTCTTATCATGAGCGTCATTAAACCTAGATTAGTGCGATCCTTGATTGAATCCGATACGCACTGGGTAGAGGAGCTCGACTCTGTACTATGGGGGCTGCGGACCACGCCGAATCGCACTACCAGATACACACCGTTCTTTATGGTGTACGGCGCAGAGGCGGTACTGCCCTGCGACATAATTCATGACTCACCTCGAGCGCGCATGTACGAAGAGAAAGAGGCCGAGCTTGATCGGCAAGACAGTTTGGACGCCCTGGAGGAGGTGCGTGACGTGGCAAAAGACCGTTCCGCATTCTATCAGCAACAGGCTCGAAGGTATCAAAGCAGAGAAGTATGGGCCAAAACTTATAACGTTGGCGAACTCGTTCTACGCCTACCGGAGAAGAAAAAGAACAAGCTCAAGCCCAAATGGGAAGGTCCCTTCGTTATTGACCAAGTTCTGACCGGTGGAGCGTACCGTCTGCGGGATGCATCGGAAAATCGACTCGAGCCAAACCCATGGAACGCAGCTAGACTCCGAAGGTTCTATGCCTAGTGCCAGACTATGTGTTCGTCTCCTTACCTCCATCAATTTTTTATATATCCATTATCTGTCTTTTCTCTCTTTCTTTCTTCCCCTTTTTTTCTTCACAACCTTAAAAGGTTAAAATGTGTCGTGACTACACAATCTTGACGCGCTAGCCGTGCTCATTATACCTGGGGGCTTCTTATACAGAAGCTTAATATAACTATTTTCCGGGCTCTATGCCCCACACATGTGTTACTTTTCCACATGTACCCTTTTTCGCCATTATATGCATCGATATGACTTACGTTTTGGCCAAGCTGGGTTGCCTGGCTCTTGTGTTTATGCCCTACGTTCCCGTTAATTCGGCTAGGGCATAAGGGGAGCACCTCTGTGATTGTTACTGCCGGGTCATCCGGATGTGTATATCAGACTGGGTGAAGCCGAAAGCTAGCGTTCTTAAGGGAATATTCGGTCGGTGAACAAAAGATGACCTTTATTTATTGTAATACATGCCCCCAGATGTTTATATCCTGCGTTTCTTGTCGCAGTTCGGACATGCACATTAATGCATGCGTACCCAGCGAAAGGAACCCTTAACGGAACTATTCTCCCCGGAAGATGTTTCTTACTATCCATGTAATATAGCATAGCTAGTTGGGTACTTGTCTGTTCAAGCACTTATGACCCCTACGCCTGGTTTCCACGCGTACCCCGGTTTTTACATAACTGAGCGGGTATTCGGATACACTTCGGACTGTCGGGTCCGGAGGTCGAAGCGAAAAGCTCTGCCATGACAAATGATTTACAATCCGGCTAGGGACAATATATGTCACTTGAAGTACATAGTCACTTAGACTGACTAAATTCTTCTTCTATACCATCCAACAGGCTGTCTAGCCTACAATCCTATTGGGAATACTTTGCGGCTAATTCTACCTGGTCATACACCAAACTGACGGGGATCTCTTTCCCATCAGACCCCACAGGTCCGACCTCGGCCATGTGGTTCGGGTCAGCCTTGATATATCGCGTCTTCACCATGGCCCAGGCTTCCCTTGCACCTTGTCGGCAGGCTGATATCTTCCATAATCGGAAGCGTCGCCGCGCTCCCTTGAGCTTTTCTACAAGCTCTCCCATGCCTCCTGGCAGGGAGGCGGATGGCCACAAGGCTTGGGCAATGCCCTGCATCACCTGCCGAACTTGTTCGTGCAGTTGTGAGAGCTCTGGTAGAAGATCACCTGCAGACCCGGGCATTTCCTCTGCGGGACGACCCGTCAGCATACGTACAGATATAACTGTGTTAGCTGGTTTCTTCGCTGAACTCAATAAAAAGTTCGCTCAAGCACTTACTAAAAATGCCGCGTCGAAGCCTCTTATTCTCCTTTACGGAGTCAGCAAGTTGGGCCCGAACATCTTTCAGTTCAACACACAGCCGGATATTGGCATCTTGGAGATCGTTTTTCTCCTGCCTAACCTGCTTAAGAACGCGCTCGCCAGCCTTTAACTGTCATTGAGCATGTTGCCCATCCCCTTGCACTACCTCCGGATTAACCCCAGGATCATCTGCAGAATCTATTGTTAGATTTACATGCATGTCGCATACTACCTGGTACATGTCATTCTTGGCAATAGAAACAAGTGTTACCAGATGGGGCCTTCTCGGACTCCTTCATTGCGGCAACTGCGGCCCTTAGCTGGGCTTTGCACTCTTCCAGCTCTTGAGACAACTGGGTATTCTTCTCCGTAAGAACCTACACAAATAATGATCCTTAAATCAGTTGTGTCAATTGTTTCAAGTCTCAGGGGCTACTGGTATACATAATTATCAGATTTTATTACCCGTATATCCTTTACATACTGGTCCGTGGCTCTGGCAAGACCATTTTGGGCAGCTCGGATGTACGCGTCTCCTGAGTTGAAGGCATCGAACGCCTCTTGGGAGAAACAAGCGTCGCGGAGTACAGCCCGACGACGCATGTGATTCATGGCGCTCTCCACTTTAGAATTCGTAGCGGACAGCCTATCCGCATCCTCTGTAGGAGGAACATCCAGTGTTGGCCCCGTGTTAGCGTCCGCCTCTAAGTCCGGCTCTGGAGCCCGACTGGTGGAGGCGCGGCCGGCAACCTCTCCGGATATAGTCCGGCGAGCATTTTTCCTACTAGGAAACATGGGTGTTATTATATTTTAAAAGACGACAACCATGGAGCGGGGTTCCTTTTCATACCTCTCTGACGGCGTCTCAGTTCTGACTGCCTTCCTTTTAAGCCTACCCGGCTTCGGTGCCCCTTGTTGGTGAGTCACTGCGGGTTCGGCATGGCGTCCCAAGGGCCTTCCCTGTAAGACACCACATGTGTGCGGTAGGTGAAGTGCAGAAAAAAGGATCCTTTTCGGAAGTTGGGACTCCGGTTTTACTTACATATGATGCAGGGAGTAGTCCAGGATTATCGGCTATGATGGCCACCATGGCACCGTCGCAACTTAATTGATAGAACGTCCTGTCAATAAGCTCCACAAATGTGTTCGGATCTTCTTCGAGTCCGGGGTCGAGGGCCCGGTCAGGGTCCTCTGGTTGTGGAGGCGGGCTGTGGACCTCCCTCACGGCTTTTCGCAGTTCCTGCTATGAAACAGCAGGGTAAATACTTATGACGAAGAATGCGGGAAGGTTCGGAGTAAAAAGTAGCAGCTCACCCAGCTTGGGGGTTGTACATGGAGAATCCATCCCGTGGCTTAATGCGGATGAACTCCTCTTCTTCTCCTTTGTACAAATCGGACAGAATCTTCGCTAGAGCAGCGACTGAGTCCGGTCCCTTACGACCGCAGCGGGTAGCATCGTCTTCTCCATTGAAGTGCCACATGGGTTGCCCCCGATATTGAAGTGGCTGCACCCCCCGCATTATACATATTGACATAACCTCGATTATTGTCAATCCTGATTGGGCTAGCGTCTTTATCCGGCCCATCAGGTAAAGGACTTCTCCGTTAACTTCCTCCTGGGGGCTCCGAGGGCGCCAGCTGCGGCATTTCTTCAAGGGAGCGTTGTCGAACTCAGGAAGGCCCATCCGAATAGGTTCCGGAAGGGGGACGTCCTCCATATAAGACCACTCCGAAGGCCAGTCTTCGGATGTCTTCTTCGGAGTACCGGACAGGTATCCGGTCCCGGTGATGCGCCATATCTCGGCTCCGCCCACTTGATATATTGGCCCCTCCTGTGTACGGGGAACGAGGCAGAATAGCCTCTTCCATAGCTCGAAATGAGCTTCGCAGCCCAAAAACAGCTCGCAAAGGGCGACGTAGCCAACGATGTGTAATATGGAGGCTGGAGTAAAGTTGTGCAGCTGGAGGCCGTAGAACTCCAGGAGCCCGCGGAGGAACGGATGGATTGGAAATCCGAGCCCCCTTAATAAGTAAGGGACAAGGCATACCCGCTCCCCCATGGATGGGTTGGGAAAGCTCTCCGCTTGCTCCCCGCCATTGTAAGTGGCGAGTCTGGCTCGAACGGGGACCATATACGCTGGAGGGAGGAATCCCTGGGTCTGTAACTCTAATAATTGGCTGTGAGGGATGGAACACTTCTTCCAATTGCCTGGCTTAGGGCTACGGGAGCGAGAGGAGGAGCTGCGATGGCCGGCCATGATGGGATGGACTTTTCCGGGCGCGCTCCGATGGATACTCGCTGTGGGAGGATGGTGTGATCTGGATCTGAGGATCCCCGCCTCTTTAAATAGACGATTTACTTACATGGTTGGTGTGGCAAGTGTAAAAATGCCCCGATTTCTCGCATTCGCTCGACATGTGGAGGATAGCCATTATTAGGCGCAGAAGCCAAGGAGTGCAACATTCATGGGAAGCCGGACACTACTCGACAGGTACTCAGAATTGGGAGAAGAACCCGCCTTGCAATGCCGAAGACAATTTGCGCGCCGGACTCATCGTCATTGAAGCCTGGTTCGGGGGCTACTGAGGGAGTCCTGGATTTGGGGGTCCTCGGGAAGCCGGACTATATCCTTTGGCCGGACTGTTGGACTATGAAGATAGAAGATTGAAGACTTCGTCCCGTGTCCGGATGGGACTCTCCTTGGCGTGAAAGGCAAGCTTGGCAATTCGGATATGTAGATCTCCTCCCTTGTAACCGACTCTATGTAACCCTAGCCCCCTCCGGTGTCTATATAAACCAGAGAGTTTAGTCCGTAGGACCAACAACAATCATAATCATAGGCTAGCTTCTAGGGTTTAGCCTATACGATCTTGTGGTAGATCAACTCTTCTAATACACATATCATCAAGATCAATCAAGCAGGAAGTAGGGTATTACCTCCATCGAGAGGGCCCGAACCTGGGTAAACATTGTGTCCCCCGCCTCCTGTTACCATCCGCCTTAGACGCACAGTTCGGGACCCCCTACCCGAGATCCGCTAGTTTTGACACCGACACCCGCCTGGAGCCCGCCTAGTCTCGATCGTCACGGATCACGTCATTGGAACCTCGCGAGGTTTGTCGTGCCTTGATCTCTCCGCCCCTCGCGAGCCAGCCTGGTGTGGCCGCTCCTGAGGAGGTCTTGTGTCGTCCGCCTCGCGAGGCTTCGCCCCTTGTGAGGGTCTCGAATGCTCGTTGGTGAAGATGGGCCGTATGAGCCCGCTTGCAGAGCCATGCCGTGGGCCGCAGGCAGGCAAGTCTGGGGACCCCCGTTCCCAGAACACCGACAGTAGCCCCCGGGCCCAAGGCGCGCTCGGCCTTGGCTTCGAGGCGAAGCCAAAGGGCAAGTGCGGACCGCCGCGGGCCCCAATAGCCTGCGGCCTCGGTCGAAGCATGGCGGTTGATTGGACGTGGGCATCTCCGCTTCCCCACGTTGCCTCGGCAACTGCCCGACTTGACGAGTCCCTGCTGCATGCAAGGAAAAACCATCATTACCTGTGATCATGGGGGGCGCTGGTTGGCCTTCTTCTGCTATAAATGGGGAGGGGGCAGAGCCCTCGTCGCCCATGTCTTCTTGCTCCGCTCGCTTCTCCCCCTTTGCTCCATTGCCACTAGCAACACCAATGGCGCCGTCGAAGAGGTTCTCCGCCGCGGAGAAGGGGAAGGCCCCTCGCGAGGAGCCCGGCTCTCCGGTGCCCAAGAGTGGGCGCGGCCGTCCTCGTAAGCACACCGCGACCCCCGCCGCGGCCCCCCGCAGCCGCGGTGGTGCCGCTTCGCATGGCAGGGGTCGCTCCGGTCTTGGCAGCCCTGTTGATGAAGGGAGACGTGTCATGGTCGAGCGGCCTCCCCGGCCGCGCTTCCACTCGGTAGAGGTGCTGCCTGAGTTCTTCTTCTGGTCGGAGAACCCGGCCGGCTACTGGCTTCAGCTCCCGCGCTTCTTCGCTGACGAGCCGCCGGCCTCAGGTCCAGGCGGGCTCTGGCTGCAGGCGAACGACTGCTACAGCAGGGCTTCCTGGGTCGCAGTTGAAGTCTCCGTCGCGGGCAACATAGCCCTGGCCCACGGCTGGCAGACGTTTGCCCGCGCGCGCGGCCTGGGCAGGCGGTGCACCCTCCATTTCAAGTATGACGGTGACGCGACCCTCTACGTGAGGGTGTTTGTGGAAGATGGTCGCCGCGCCGGGTGCTGCCCCAAGATCAATGACGGCGAGGAGGTGCTCAGCCTTGGCGACGGTCGTGATGAGGATGAGGGCGAACCCGCCCTTGGTGCCGACCATGCCTCGTCCAGCTACGGCGGCTCTTCCCCCGGCGACAACTCCAGCAGCGGTGGTTACGACCAGCCGTCGCGCCCGCTTCGAAGGCGGCAGTGGGTCGTTTCGTCGTCATGCCTCCGTGAAGCGCGAGGAGGGTCTGGCTGAGCTCGGGACTGCGCCAAGAGCCCGCCCTCGCGGACAGCTGTAGGGGCACACGTCGCTTTTATTTTGCTCTTCCTTTCCTTCCTGTATTAACAAAGAAACCAGTATGGGCCCCGGAGGGGCGTGCAACAAACTATGATTTCTCAATTATTATGTTATGTTTATCGTTCCTGTGCTGTGTCGCAACATCGTCGTTTTATGTAGAGATGACTTAGCTTGGCTTCCTCGGAGTAGTTTCCTCCTCACGAGGCGCTTGCTTCCTGGTGCCTGTCGAGGCCTCCTTGGCCTGGTAGGTGCTTAGGAACTGCAAAAAATCCATTAGGAGGCTCATCGTTCACCCGATCCTTGGTCACAGGCGCCGCTAGCCTTGACCCAGCGCTTCGTATCGCGGTACCCGAGGGGCACGGATTAGGGGAGGTGCGCCAACTTGTGGGCTCGAATGAGGGTGCCTCGTGAAAAGCAGATGAAAGACAGAAAAAGGAAAAATACTCATGAGGGCACCTTCCAGCCCCCTCATGAGGAATGCGAGAGAGAGTACAGGCTAAACTGAAGACGGAAATAGAGCCAGAAGGCGACGGAACCAAATCAGCAGAGAACTCCAGAAGCAAACTTCAATTAAAGAGGGGCGAGCCAACTACGGAAAGCAAATGAAAAGCCGCGTCCGGCACCCAGTCTAGTCTTCATGTCTTCTCACCAGCGCGGAGCTAAGTGCTGCCACTAGGACGTGGGAGGGAGCCCCCGAGGCCCGAGGGCGGCACTCCTGAGACTCCATGGCGTGTACAGCCCCACTCATTATTACGTGAGAGTGTCACGAGCGGAGACCTTCACAGGCACTAGGACTTCTTCATAGGCGCTGGGCCTTTCTTCATGGTTAGAACTTCCGGAGGTGCTGGATGTTCCAGGTGTTCTGGATGGGTACCCCGTCATGTGTCTCCAAGCGCGCGGCGCCAGGCCTGGAGACATGGACGACCTTGAACGGGCCCTCCCACATGGGTGAGAGCTTATGCAGCCCTTCCCTAGAGAGCACCCGCCTCAGGACGAGGTCACCCACCTCGAGCGTCCTGGAGCGGACGCTGCGACTGTGGTACCGCTGCAGCGCAACTGGTATATTGCCGCCCGTAGTGCAGCTTCGCGGTGGCGTTCCTCCCCCAGCACGAGGTCCATCCCCCGCGTGGCGTCCTGCTGCGTCTCATCAAACGCTAGGTTCCATGCGGAGCGATGCTTGACCTCGTGCGGGAGGACCGCTTCTGCTCCGTAAACGAGGAAGAACGGGGTCTCGCCCGTTGGCTTGGTGGAGGTGGTGCGGATGGACCACAGCATGGACTGCAGCTCGTCGTGCCAGCCCCTGCTGCAGGCTTCGAGCTTCTTCTTGAAGTTCCTGGTCTTGAGGCCTCTCAGGACCTCCACGTTGGCGCGTTCAGCTTGACCATTGCTCCGGGGGTGCGCCACAGAAGCGTAGCAAATCTGCGTTCCAAGGTTAGTGTAGTACGTTTTGAAGAGATTACTGGTGAACTGCGAGCCATTATCGGTGATGATGCGGTTGGGGACCCCAAAACGGCTCACAAGACCCTTGATGAACTTGACCATGGAGCCAGCTGGGATGGTGCGGACGGCTTGCACCTCCGCCCACTTGGTGAACTTGTCGATGGCAACGTAGAGGTATCGGTAGCCCCCAGGCGCTCGAGGGAACGGGCCCAGGAGGTCCAGTCCCCAGACTGTGAATGGCCACGAGAGTGGAATGGTCTGGAGGCCCTATGCTGGCTGATGGATTTGCTTGGCGTGGAATTGGCAGGCCTCGCAGGACCTCACTAGCTCAGCTGCGTCGTTGAGCGCCGTAGGCCAGTAGAATCCGCTGCGAAATGCCTTGCCGACGAGGGTCCACGACGACGAGTGGTGCCCGCAGTCCCCGCCGTGTATGTCGGCTAGCAGCTCTTTACCCTGTTCCCTGGAGATGCAACGCAGTGAAACGTCATTTGGCCACTTCCTGTATAACTCACCGTCCTGGATGCAGTTTGCCATGGCTTGCCGGGCCACACGCTCCGCGTCCTCCTCTTTCTCCGGCAGCATCCCTTGCATCAGGTATTCCTTGAATTCCTTGGTCCAGCATCCCTCCTAGGGCTCGAGCGCCAAGAGTAGACGTGCTCCCGAAGTCGGGCCACAGGCTGGGGCTCCCGTGGCAGGTGGCTGCGGGAGCTCCTGCCGAGGCTACGCTGTCCTTGAAAGCGGTGGTGTCGCCGATGGCTTGAAGAGCCGCTCCTCGAAGACGCCAGGCTCATGCGGTTGTCGCTTCGATGCCCTTCTGGCGATGTCGTCGGCTTCCTTGTTGGTTCCTCGGGGCATGTGCTGCAACTCCAGGCCCAGGAACTGCTTCTCCATCTTCCGCACTTCCGCGAGGTATGCCTCCATGTGTTCGTCCTTCGGCTCGTATACCTTGTTGGAGAAGTTGACGAGGAGCTGCGAGTCGCCCCTGATGGTGAGACGCTTCACCCCTAGTGCCGCCGCAGCCTTCAGACCGCCTTTGAGCCTTCGTACTCTGCAATGTTGTTGGAGACCTTCTCACCCTGCTGGAAGCAGAGTTGCACGGCGTAGTAGAGCTTATCCTAGGTGGGCGAGATGAGCACTGCCCCAGCTCCCGCGCCCTGGCGCGCGAAGGCACCATCGAAATACATGACCCAGCCGTCGGGCGCCTCACTTCCTGGCGAGAGGGACCGATCCTCACCTATTTCAAGCGCTGGGGCGTCCGTCCATTCTGCCACGAAATCGGCGAGCGCGGCTCCCTTGATGACCCTGGTGGTGCTGAACTCCAACTGGAACGCCTATAGCTCGATGTTCCACTCGGCGACCCTCCCAGCAGAGTTGGGGCTCCTGAGCACCCTCTCCAGTGGGTAGGCTGAAATGACCTTGATGGGGTGGCCTTGAAAGTAACGTCGTAGCTTACGCGAGGCCACCAAGAGCGCGAGTAAGAGCTTCTGAGGCATGGGGTACCGTGCTCTTGCATCCCGCAACACCGTGCTGGCGAAGTATACCGGGTGCTCGACGAGGGCAGGTGCGCTGATGGGACTTGCGCCTTCCGGAAGTTGGGGCGCCTCCTGAGGTGGTGGAGCCCACAACGCCTGGTCTCCTGTCGGGGTCCCTGCGGGCTCGGGGGCGTCGCTCTGCTGAGCTTGATCCTCTGCTGCCGCAGTTGCGGCCTTTGCGGCGCTCTCCTAGTCCTGCGCCGTCCCTGCTAGGGGTGTAGCTCGGCGTGATGCGCCCTTGGCTTGGCGTTCTTCCCGAACCGCCACTAGAGCCGCGCTGGCGGAGTAGGGAGTGGCGGCAAGGTAAAGCACTAGGGGCTCGAGAGGTCGTCGCGGCACCATCACTGGAGGGTTGGTCAGGTATCTCTTGAGGTCTTTGAACGGTTGGTCGGCCTCCGAGGTCCAATGAATGGGCCCTTCTTCTTCATCAGCTTGAAGAAGGGTAGGGCACGCTCTCCCAGCTTGGAAATGAAGCGTCCCAACACAGTCACCCGTCCAGTAAGCTTCTGCATTTCCTTGAGGGTTTGCGGTGGACTCATGTCTTCAATGGCCTTAACCTTCTCTGGGTTGGCCTCGATCCCCCTGTGGGACACAAGGAAGCCCAGCAGCTTGCCGGAAGGGACGCCAAACACGCACTTCTCCGGGTTGAGTCGCAAGTCCACCTGGCGGAGGCTTTCAAAGGTCTCCTCCAGGTCTTGGATCAAGGTCCTAGCCTCCCGAGTTTTCACCATGATGTCATCGACATAGGCTTCAGCATTTCTCCCGAGCTGCCGACCCAAGGTGATGTGCATGAGCCGCTGGAAGGTTGCGCCTGCGTTGCGCAGCCCGAAAGGCATGCAAGTGTAGCAGTACACCCCGCACGGGGTCAGGAAGGCTGTCTTCTCCACATCTTCTACCGCCATCTTGATCTGGTGATATCCTGAGAATGCATCCAGGAAGCACAGCAAGTCACACTCGGCGCTGGAGTCGACGATTTGGTCGATGCGTGGAAGCGGGAACGGATCTTGGGGGCAGGCCTAGTTGAGGTTGGTGAAGTCGACGCACATTCGCTCCTTCCCGCCTTTCTTGGGCACGACAACAGGGTTCGCCAGCCACCCAGGATACCGAACCTCGCGAATGACACCCGCAGCCTCCAACTTGCAGGTCTCTTGGATGATGAAAGCTTGCTTCTCTGTGGACTGCCGCCTCGCCCTCTGCTTTACGGGGTGTACGTTGGGGCACACCTTCAGGTGGTGCTCTATCACCCCTCTTGGGACCCCTACCAGCTGATCGGGCTACAAAGCGAACACTTCCTTGTTTGCGCGCAAGAACTTCACCAGCGCCTCCTCCTGATCAGGCTCAAGGTTGGCGCCTATGGTAAAGGTTGCCCCCGAGGACCCGTCCTCCTCGACTAGCACTTGCTTGGTCTCTGCCTTGTCTTGAGTGAACAACTGCTTCTTCTTGGTTGGTGCGGCTCCCTTGGCCTCAGAGCTGTCCGCGTCGGCGTTCTGCGCCATCGCGGCGGGCTGCGCCATCGCGGCGGTCTTGAGGGCAAGCTTGAGCGTCATCAGGGCTTCCTTGGCGTCCCCAACTACTGTGAGGACACCCTTGCTCCCAGGCATCTTCATGAGGTTGTAGGCCGGATGGGTCGCCGCCATGAATTGAGCCAGGGTCGGGTACCCGAGGATGGCATTGTATGGGAGGCCGATGCGAGCGATGTCGAAGTCGACCAGCTCGGTGCGGTAGTTGTCACGCGTGCTGAAGGTTACGGGGAGGCGGATTCACCCCACGGAGTGGGCAGGGCCTCCACCAACCCCTGAGAAAGGCTTGCTAGGGCAGGGCCGTTCGAGCGGTACGTGGAGAAGGTTGAAGGCCTCGACGGAGAGCACGTTGAGGCCGGCGTCGCCGTCGATGAGCGTCTTGGTGACGGACACGTTGCAGATGGTGGGCGTGCAAAGCATTGGGAGCACACCCGAGCCAATGGTGGAGACGGGATGATCCCCTGAGTCGAAGGTGAGGTCGGCCTCGGGTGCGGCCCAGCCCGGCAAAGCCCCCGGGCGGTTGGAAGTGGCGCCGATCTGGCGAAGGAACGGCTTGACGTGACGATCCGAGGGTGGTGCTTGCGAGCCGCTGAGGAGGGCCGCAACCGCGTGCTGCGCCGGCGCTGCGTAGCGCACAGCGAAGAGACCGCCCAACTCCTCCCAAGATGCCACCGTGGATCCGGGGAGGTTGAGCAGCCAGGCGCGCGGTGCGCCAGTGAGGGCCATGGGAAGCCAGTTGGCCATGACCTTGTCGTCGCCCGCGGCCTTAAGGACGGCCTCCTCATACGCCAGCAGGAAAGCCGACGGGTCCGCCGCATCGTCGTAGCGCGGCGGCATCTTCGGCTTGAACTTGGGTGGCCATCGCACCTGTCGCCAGGCGGGAGCAAGGGCTCGGAGCCCCCAGGCGTTGCCGTGGGCATTCGTAGATCCGGTCGGAAGAGCGGCACCAGCCATGGAGAATGGGCGCGAGGATGGTGGAGCGTGAATCAACGGAAGGAAAACTCCGGCGCACCCCTACCTAGCGCGCCAAATGTCGGATCTCGGGTTCCGGCAAAACCCTCAAGGTTCGAACACTGGGGTGCACACGAAGATCTCTATCAGTGTCAAAACCGGTGGATCTCGGGTAGGGGGTCCCGAACTGTGCGTCTAAGGTCGATGGTAACAGGAGACAGGAACACAATGTTTACCCAGGTTCGGGCCCTCTCTATGGAGGTAATACCCTACTTCCTGCTTGATTGATCTCGATGAATATGAGTATTACAAGAGTTGATCTGCCACGTGATCGTAATGGCTAAACCCTAGAAGTCTAACCTGTATGACGATGGTTATGAGTCTCCCCCTCCGGACTAAGTCCTCCGGTTTATATAGACACCGGGAGGATCTAGGGTTACACAAGGTCGGTTACAAAGAAAGGAATCTACATATTTGATCGCCAAGCTTGCCTTCCACACCAACGAGACTCCCATCCGGACACGGGTGTAGTCTTCGGTCTTTGTATCTTCACAGCCCATCAGTCCGGCCCATGGCTAACAGGCCGGATGCCCGAGGACCCCTTAGTCCAGGACTCCCTCAGTTGCCCCCGAACCAGTCTTCAATGACGAGGTGTTCGGCGCATAGATTGTCTTCGACATTGTAAGGCGGGTTCCTCCACCGATGACTTCCAAGTAGTGTGTTCGGCCTTCCATTTAATGTTGTACCCCTCGGCTTCTGTGTATCAACAACTTCAGTTTCCACGTGTCGAGCGAATGCGAGACGTCATGGTATTTTTGCACATAACACCCCAGCCACGCGAGGGACAGCGTCTATTTAACGAGATTGGATCCCAGATCCATTCAAAATCTCGCGGAGAAAATCCTCAAAGGTTGCTAGGAAAGAACACTCCAACATGTCTAGCGCCCCCAGCCCCTCCTCCCATCCCTTCGGCCCAGAGAGAGGCGAGTGGGAGAAGTGCTCCGTATCCCACAGTCAGCTGGTGAAGCTGCAAACGCAGGGGTTTCTCCCCCCTGCGGATCTAGTCCCTGTTCGAGCAGGGTTGGCCTCCTTCAACGGCAAACCCAGGCAGAGGATTTCCCCAATCCATCTGCGGGGGAACGAGTGTGCTTCGTCCCCAATCTGCTAAGGGACGTGGGATTTCCAATTCACCCATTCCTCTAAGGGCTTCTGGAATATTATGGCCTCCAGCTGCACAACTTTACCCCAGCCTCCATCCTGCACATTGTGGGTTATGTCGCTTTATGCGAACTATTCCTGGGTTGAGAGGCCCACTTTGAACTGTGGAGAAGGTTATTCTGCCTTGTCCCGCGTAACCACGAGGGATCAATATTTGAAGTGGGCGGAGCCGAAATATGGCGCATTGCCGGGACCGGATACCTATTCGGCACACCGAAGAAGGCTTCTAAAGAGTGGAACTTCAAGTGGTTCTACAACGAGGACGTCGTACTTCCAGACCCAGTCCGAAGGGGTCTTCCCGATTTCACAAGGGCTCCTTTGAAGAAACACCACAGCTGGCGCCCTCGGAGCCTCGAGGAGGAAGATAGTGCGGAGGTTCGCCAACTCTTGAGCAAGATAAAGATGCTCGCCCAGTCCGGGTATACAATAGTCGAAGTAATGGCGACTTCCATAGTGCGGGGGTCCAGCCACTCCAATACAGAGGACTTCCCATGTGGCACTACAACGGGGAAGATGACGCCTCTTGTTGCGGCCGGAAGGGTCCAGACACCCCTGCCGCCCTGGCCAAAATATTGGCCGAACTGATCAAAGGGGAGGAAGAGGAGTTCCTGCGCATCAAGCACCGGGAAGGATACTCTATGTATAGTCCTCCTAGATGGGTAAGCCCCCAACTCTTCTGCTCTACTCATTCTACTCCCGGAGCCACGTTCAACGAACGTTAACCCATCCATTTATAACAGCACTGGCGAAAGACTTCCGAGGGGCTTTACAGCCCCGCCCCACCGCCCGAGGGCCACAATCGGGACCTTGACCCCGGATCCGAAGAAGATCCGGATATATTCATGGTGCTCGAGAGTGGCGTGTTTTACCAAACGAGCTATGACGGCACAGAAGTGGCCATCATCGCTGACTATCCCGGTCTTCTCCCCGCTTCACACGTAAGTAATCAGGAGATGCCTTCTCCAAGAGAGTTTTCTCATTCTTCCTTACCCACCGCACTGTCCTGTGCTCAAAAGGGGAGGCGTTCGGCGCGTCGTGCTGCCCCAGGGGCATCTCCAAAGAGAGCAACCCCCATGCCTGGCAGGCCGTCGAAGAGGAAGGCAAACAAGGATACAGCCGAGCCTTCATCGAAGAGGTATGGGTTCGCAACTATGTTCTGTAGCAGTTGCGTCCAACTGTGACTCTTTATGTTCGTCTTGTATCAGGAAAAAGGATCGACGGACTGTGTCCGGGGTCCCAGCCATTCGTACTCCCAATAGCCAGGATTCGGTCCCGGCCGAGGAGACGGGACCCGATATGGGAGTGGCGCCGGACTGTCCTTCTGCTGAGGACTCGGAGATATGTCCGTCACCAACTCGGAGGTGGAGAGCGCAATGGATCATCAGCACTGGAGGGCCGTTTTACAAAATCCCCGCTTCTCAAAAGAGGCGTTCAGTGCCTTCAGCTCGGCTGATGCATACATCCGGGCTGCCCGAGATGGGCTTATCAGAGCTACGGAGCAGCATTTAAAAGATGTGCAGGTAGGTTTACCTTGTCCGAATTTGATAACCATGTGCTAGTAGCCCCCGAGACTTGAAGCAGTTGGTACAAATGATTTAAGGATCGTTGTATAACCAGGTTCTTACGGAGAAGAACGACCTGCTAGCCCAAGAGCTGGAAAAGTGTCGGACACAGCTAACTGCTGTTACCGCTGAACTGGAAAAGTCCAAGAAGACATCCTCTAGTAGTATTTCCCTCCATCGAGAAACAGTAATTGTATAGCGACTGTGTCAACACTGCGGCTTATCTCATAACAGGATCGTCAGATCAACTGGAAGAAAAAGAGTCTTAAAGACTACATGCCGCAGGCGAGCGGGTGCTGGCCCGAGTCAGACAGGAGAAGAAAAAACTCCAAGATTCAAATACCCAACTGGGCGAAGAACTGAAAGATGTGCGGGCCCAGTTGGCCGACTCCGTAAAGGAGAACAAAAGGCTGTGAGGCGGCATATTTGGTATGTGGTCGAACTTACCTTGTGATAGTTCGAAAACTAAAGGTACTGATAGAGTTTATGTTTGTAGGTATGCTGACGGGCCGTCCCGAAGAGGAGATGTCCGGATTCTCGGGTGATCTGCTACAAGAGCTGTCGTGCATGCATGAGCAATCTCGGCAGGCGATGCGAAGTGTTGCCAAGGCCTTGTGGCCATTTGCCTCTCCTCCAGGAAAGATGGAGGAGCTCTTAGAGCTATTCAAGGGAGCGCGGCAGCGCTTTCGATTGTGGAAAATATCGGCCTGCTGGGAAGGTGCGCGAGAGGCCTGGGCCATGGTGAAAACGTGGTACACCAAGCTTGATCCGAATCATATGGCTCAGGTCGGACCTCTAGGGTCAGATGGGAAAGAAGTTCTCGTTAGTTTGGTATATGACCAAGTAAAGGTAGCCGCCAAGTATTCCCAGCAGGATTGTAAGTTAGATGGCCTGCTGGACGGCATAGAGGAGGAAGTTTTTGAGTCCTAAGCGACTATGTACTTTCCTTTGCATACGCAACTCTAGCTAAATTGTAAAACGATTGTCATGGCAGACCTTTTCGCTTCAACCTCTGGACCCGAAGGTGCGGAGTATTTCCGAATACCAGAGCGACCGAGTAGACCAGGTATGCATGGATATCAGGTGTAGGGGTCATAGTTGCTTGAACAGACAAGTGATACGTCTCCAACGTATCTATAATTTTTTATTGTTCCATGCTATATTATATTCTGTTTTGGACATTATTGGGCTTTATTATACACTTTTATATTATTTTTGGGACTAACCTATTAACCGGAGGCCCAGCCCAAAATTGCTGTTTTTGCCTATTTCAGAGTTTCGCAGAAAAAGAATATCAAACGGAGTCCAAACGGAATGAAACCTTCGAGAACGTGATTTTCGGAACGAGCGTGATCCAGAGGACTTGGACCCTACGTTAAGACATCAACCAGGAGGGCACGAGGTAGGGGGGCGCGCCTACACCTCCCCCCCCCAGGGCGCGCCCTCCACCCTCGTGGGGCCCATGTTGCTCCACCGACGTACTTCTTCCTCCTATATATACCTACGTACCCCCAAACTACCAGATACGGAGCCAAAAACCTAATTCCACCGCCGCAACCTTCTATACCCGTGAGATCCCATCTTGGGGCCTTTTACGGAGCTCCGCCGGAGGGGGCATCGATCACGGAGGGCTTCTACATCAACACCATAGCCTCTCCGATGATGTGTGAGTAGTTTACCTCAGACCTTTAGGTCCTTAGTTATTAGCTAGATGGTTTCTTCTCTCTTTTTGGATCTCAATACAATGTTCTGCCCCTCTCTTGTGGAGATCTATTCGATGTAATATTCTTTTGCGGTGTGTTTGTTGAGACTGATGAATTGTGGGTTTATGATCAAGTTTATCTATGAACAATATTTGAATATTCTATGAATTCTTTTAAGTATGATTGGTTATCTTTGCAAGTCTCTTTGAATTATCAGTTTGGTTTGGCCTACTAGATTGATCTTTCTTGCAATAGGAGAAGTGCTTAGCTTTGGGTTCAATCTTGCGGTGTCCTTTCCCAGTGACAGTAACGGCAGCAAGGCACGTATTGTATTGTTGCCATCGAGGATAACAAGATGGGGTTTATATCATATTGCATGAGTTTATCCCTCTACATCATGTCATCTTGCTTAAAGCGTTACTCTGTTCTTATGAACTTAATACTCTAGATGCATGCTGGATAGCGGTCAATGTGTGGACTAATAGTAGTAGATGCAGGCATGAGTCGGTCTACTTGTCTCGGACGTGATGCCTATATACATGATCATACCTAGATATTCTCATAACTATGCTCAATTCTGTCAATTGCTCAACAGTAATGTGTTTACCCACCGTAATACTTATGCTCTTGAAAGAAGCCACTAGTGAAACCTATGGCCCCCGGGTCTATTTTCCATCATATTTAATCTCCCGACAACAGGCTATTTCTGGCGCTGTTTTTATTTTGTTTTCTTTACTTTGTATCTTTATCATAAAAATACAAAAAATATTATCTTATCATATCTATCAGATCTCACTCTCGTAAGTGACCGTGAAGGGATTGACAACCCCTTTATTGCGTTGGTTGCCAGGATTTATTTGTTTGTGTAGGTGCGAGGGACTCGTGCGTGGCCTCCTACTGGATTGATACCTTGGTTCTCAAAAACTGAGGGAAATACTTACGCTACTTTGCTGCATCACCCTTTCCTCTTCAAGGGAAAACCAACGCAATGCTCAAGAGGTAGCAAGAAGGATTTCTGGCGCCGTTGCCGGGGAGTCTACGCAAAAGTCAACATACCAAGTACCCATCACAAACCCTTATCTCCCGCATTACATTATTTGCCATTTGCCTCTCGTTTTCCTCTCCCCCACTTCACCTTTGCTATTTTATTCGCCCTCTTCCGTTCGTCTTTTTTGTTTGCTTGTGTTGCCATGTGCTTGCATCTTCTCTTGCTAAAAATCTATTGATATGGATCCACTTAAAGTGTTCTACTTGGATCATCTTCGACCCTTATGCGCTCGTGCTGAAACCCCAACTAGCCTAGTTGATGGGAAATCTTTAGATGAGCATGCTTATTTTGTGCGTCACCATTTGTCAAAAAAGGGAGACTCTTATGGAATCAAATAAACAAATTGTTGTGTTATGCTTGGAATCTTTGTGAAATTTGTGATATTACTTGTTGCTCTAAGAACCCTAAAAAACATCTTCCCTACCTATGTGAGTTTAATGAAAATAAAATCTTATCTTCTTATGCAAAGGGTGTTTATAGCTACTATGATATTGAACAAATTGAAGAATTTGTTGCTTTTAAGGGTTCTTTTGAAGTTGCTTCTTTGATTGAAAAGTATGATACTACTCTTTACGAATCTGAAAATCTTGACATACTTGAATATTGCTATGAAAACTATGCTCATAATGTCTATGTCAAAGAATTTATTGAAAGAACGACCGTTGCTTCTAAAGAAAATAATGATATGCATGAATCTTTAGATAATTATGATTCCGATGATTTGATAGAAATGTCCCTTGATGAACATCATGCTTGCTATTCTTGTGGCCATGATGCCAATATTTATGAAGATGAATTTGCTATAGTTCCTTATGTTAAACATGAGATCGTTGCTATTGCACCCATACTTGATAGTTCCTTTGATGAAAAGCATGATTGCAATGATTTTACTATAAATTCTCTTGATGTCAATTGTGCTAATTATATGCAAAACCCTAAGCTTGGGGATGCTAGTTTTGCTATGTCTACTACTTGTTGCAATGATCATGATTGGGGTGATTCTTCTTATGATCTTGAAAATTTATTTAAGCCCCATGATGAATATGAGATTGATAATAGTGTTTGCAATAATATTGAAAGTGGGTTTGGAAGAGTGTCAACTTTAGATCCCACATATTTGGAGAATGTTCAATCTTATGAAGTTTTTTATAAAAGTGGGTTTGGAGAGGTCATGACATTAGCTAATGTTAATCCCACTATTTTGGAAGAGTGTCAACTTTGCATGCATGTGGATCGTGTTGAAAATATTTATTGTGATAGATATTTTGTTGAATTTGCTTATGATCCCACATGTAATTATTATGAGAGAGGAAAATATGGTTGTAGAAATTTTCCTGATAATAAATTACCTCTCGTTATGTTGAGATTGCTATTGTTTCTTTCCGCTTCCTTGCATATGCTAGTTTTTGCTTGCCTTGATAATTTGTTTGCCTATAAGATGCATATGCATAGGAAGTATGTTAGACTTAGATGTGTTTGTCACATGTTTTATGATGCTCTCTTTGTGCTTCAATTCTTGTCTTTCATGTGAGCATCCTTGAAATCTCAATGCCTAGCTAGGGGCGTTAAACGATAGCGCTTGTTGGGAGGCAACCCAATTTTATTTTTAGTTTTTTTTGCTTTTTGCTTCTGTTTAGGAATAAATATTTGATCTAGCCTTTGGTTAGATGTGTTTTAATGTTTTAATTAGTGTTTGTGCCAAGTTAAACCTATAGGATCTTCTTGGATGATAGTTATTTGATCTTGCTGAAAATTGCAGAAACTTTCTGTTCACAAAAATAATTGTTAAAAAACACCAGAACGTGATAAAATATTTATTCCAATTTCTGCTGATCAACAAACAAATTTTCTAGGTCGTCCTATTTTGGCTGAATTTTTGGAGTTCCAGAAGTTTGCGTTAGTTACAGATTACTACAGACTGTTCTGTTTTTGACAGATTCTGTTTTTCGTGTGTTGTTTGCTTATTTTGATGAATCTATGGCTAGTAAAATAGTTTATAAACAATAGGGAAGTTGGAATACAGTAGGTTTAACACCAATATAAATAAAGAATGAGTTTATTATAGTACCTTGAAGTGTTGTTTTGTTTTCTTTTGCTAACGGAGCTCACGAGATTTTCTGTTAAGTTTTGTGTTGTGAAGTTTTCAAGTTTTGGGTAAAAGATTTGATGGATTATGGAACAAGGAGTGGCAAGAATCTAAGCTTGGGGATGCCCATGGCACCCCAAGATAATCTAAGGACACCAAAAAGCCAAAGCTTGGGGATGCCCCGGAAGGCATCCCCTCTTTTGTCTACTTCCATCGGTAACTTACTTGGAGCTATATTTTTATTCACCACATGATATGTGTTTTTCTTGGAGCGTCTTGTATGATTTGAGCCTTTGCTTTTTAGTTTACCACAACCATCTTTGATGTACACACCTTTTCAGAGAGAGACACATGATTCGGAATTTATTAGAATACTCTATGCGCTTCGCTTAATCTTTTGAGCTATATAGTTTTTGCTCTAGTGCTTCACTTATATCTTTTAGAGCACGGTGGTGGATTTGTTTTATAGAAACTATTATTCTCTCACACTTCACTTATGTTATTTTGAGAGTCTTAAACAGCATGGTAATTTGCTTAAATAATCCTAATATGCTAGGTATTCAAGACTAGTAAAAACTTTCTTATGAGTATGTTAAATACTAAGAGAAGTTTGATGCTTGATGATTGTTTTGAGATATGGAGGTAGTGATATTAAAGTTGTGCTAGTTGAGTAGTTGTGAATTTGAGAAATACTTGTGTTGAAGTTTGCAAGTCCCGTAGCATGCACGTATGGTAAACGTTATGTAACAAATTTGAAACATGAGGTGTTCTTTGATTGTCCTCCTTATGAGTGGCGGTCGGGGACGAGCGATGGTCTTTTCCTACCAATCTATCCACCTAGGAGCATGCGCGTAGTGCTCGGTTTTGATGACTTGTAGATTTTTGCAATAAGTATGTGAGTTCTTTATGACTAATGTTGAGTCCATGGATTATACGCACTCTCACCTTTCCATCATTGCTAGCCTCTTCGGTACCGTGCATTGCCCTTTCTCACATTGAGAGTTGGTGCAAACTTCGCCGGTGCATCCAAACCCCGTGATATGATACGCTCTTTCACACATAAACCTCCTTATATCTTCCTCAAAACAGCCACCATACCTACCTATTATGGCATTTCCATATCCATTCCGAGATATATTGCCATGCAACTTTCCACCGTTCCATTTATCATGACACGTTCATCATTGTAATATTGCTTTGCATGATCATGTAGTTGACATAGTATTTGTGGCAAAGCTACCATTCATAATTCTTTCATACATGTCACTCTTGATTCATTGCATATCCCCGTACACCGCCGGAGACATTCATATAGACTCATACTTTGTTCTAGTATCGAGTTGTAAATAAATAGAAGTGTGATGATCATCATTTTCTAGAGCATTGTCCCAAGTGAGGAAAAAAAGAGAATGGCCATAAAAAAAGAAGAAGGACCAAAAAAATGAGAGAAAAAGAGAGAAGGGACAATTTTACTATCCTTTTTACCACACTTGTGCTTCAAAGTAGCACCATAATCTTCATGATAGAGAGTCTCTTGTTTTGTCACTTTAATATACTAGTGGGAATTTTTCATTATAGAACTTGGCTTGTATATTCCAACAATGGGCTTCCTCACATGCCCTAGGTCTTCGTGAGCAAGCAAGTTGGATGCACACCCACTTAGTTTCTTTTGTTGAGCTTTCATGCATTTATAGCTCTAGTGCATCCGTTGAATGGCAATCCCTACTCCTTGCATTAACATCAATCAATGGGCATCTCCATAGCTCATTGATTAGCCGTGTTGATGTGATACTTTCTCCTTTTTTGTCTTCTCCACATAACCCCCATCATTATATTCTATCCCACCCATAGTGCTATATCCATGGCTCACGCTCATGTATTGCGTGAAGGTGAAAAAGTTTGAGATTACTAAAGTATGAAACAATTGCTTGGCTTGTCATCAGGGTTGTGCATGATGAGAGCTTTCTTGTGTGACGAAAATGGAGCATGACTAACCTATATGATTTTGTAGGGATGAACTTTCTTTGGCCATGTTATTTTGAGAGGACATAATTGCTTAGTTAGTATGCTTGAAGTATTATTACTTTTATGTCAATATTGAACTTTTATCTTGAATCTTTCGGATCTGAATATTCATACCATAATTAGGAGAATTACATTGAAATTATGCCAAGTAGCATTCCACATCAAAAATTCTGTTTTTATTATTTACCTACTCGAGGACGAGCAGGAATTAAGCTTGGGGATGCTTGATACGTCTCCAACGTATCTATAATTTTTGATTGTTCCATGCTATATTATATTCTGTTTTGGACATTATTGGGCTTTATTATACACTTTTATATTATTTTTGGGACTAACCTATTAACCGGAGGCCCAGCCCAGAATTGCTATTTTTTGCCTATTTCAGAGTTTCGCAGAAAAAGAAAATCAAACGGAGTCCAAACAGAATGAAACCTTCGGGAAGGTGATTTTCGGAACGAGCGTGATCCAGAGGACTTGGACCCTACGTCAAGACATCAACCAGGAGGGCACGAGGTAGGGGGCGCGCCTACCCCCCAGGGCGCGCCCTCCACCCTCGTGAGCCCCACGTTGCTCCACCGACGTACTTCTTCCTCCTATATATACCTACGTACCCCCAAAATACCAGATACGAGCCAAAAACCTAATTCCACCGCCGCAACCTTCTGTAACCATGAGATCCAATCTTGGGGCCTTTTCCGGAGCTCCGCCGGAGGGGGCATCGATCACGGAGGGCTTCTACATCAACACCATAGCCTCTCCGGTGATGTGTGAGTAGTTAACCTCAGACCGTCGGGTCCATAGTTATTAGCTAGATGGCTTCTTCTCTCTTTTTGGATCTCAATACAATGTTCTCCCCCTCTCTTGTGGAGATCTGTTCGATGTAATCTTCTTTTGTGATGTGTTTGTTGAGACCGATGAATTGTGGGTTTATGATCAAGTTTATCTATGAACAATATTCAATCTTCTCTGAATTCTTTTATGTATGATTGGTTATCTTTGCAAGTCTCTTCGAATTATCAGTTTGGTTTGGCCTACTAGATTGATCTTTCTTGCAATAGGAGAAGTGCTTAGCTTTGGGTTCAATCTTGTAGTGTCCTTTCCTAGTGACAGTAGGGGCAGCAAGGCACGTATTGTATTGTTGCCATCGAGGATAACAATATGGGGTTTATATCATATTGCATGAGTTTATCCCTCTACATCATGTCATCTTGCTTAAAGCGTTACTCTGTTCTTATGAACTTAATACTCTAGATGCATGCTGGATAGCAGTCGATGTGTGGAGTAATAGTAGTAGATGCAGGCAGGAGTCGGTCTACTTGTCTCGGACATGATGCCTATATACATGATCATACCAGAGAGAATAGTTCCGTTAAGGGTTCCTTTCCCTGGGTGTGCATGCATTAATGCGCATGTCCGAACTGTGATTGAAAAATTGCTGTGTGTTTTAACTTCTGGGGGTGCACAATGTAGTAAATGCAAAAATTGTCTTTAATCCACCGACCGAATATTCCCTTAAGAACGCTAGCTTTCGGCTTCACCCAGTCTGAGGTACACATCCGGATGACCCGGCAGTAACAAACGCAGAGGTGCTCCCTTTATGCCCTAGCCGAACTAACGGGAACGTAGGGCATAAGCACAGGAGCCAAGCAACCCAGCTTGCGAAAACTTAAGTCATATCGATGCATATAATGGTGAAGAAAAGGTACATATGGAAAAGGCGCATATGTAATGAGCTTGATGCTCGGGGAATAATAATAGCAAGCTTCTTATCAAGAAGCCCCCAGGTATAAGGGACGTACATTTTTAAAGATGTGTGCATTAGGCGTGCACGGTCTAACCGCACAAAAGCTGTAAGGCTGAAGAGAATAAACGAAAAGAGGGAAAAATGAAGGAAACCACAGGGGGAAGGTGGCGAACAAAGAGTTCGGCTCTAGGCGTAGAATCTTCGGAGTCTGGCCGCGTTCCAGGGGTTCGGCTCTAGGCGATTGTCTAACGCATCATGCAGGCGGTACGCTCCTCCAGTGAGGACCTTGTCAATGATGAAGGGACCCTCCCACTTGGCTTGACTTTGTCCTTTTTCTTCTCCGGCAGGCGTAGAACGAGTTCACCAACGTTATAAGTCTTGGCCCGCACTTCTCTGCTTTGATACCTGCGAGCCTGCTGTTGATCAAATGTAGAACGGGCTTTTGCGATGTCGCGCTCCTCCTCCAGGACATCTAAGCTGTCCTGCCGATCAAGCTCGGCCTCTCTCTCTTCGTACATGCGCACTTGAGGTGAGTCATGAATAATGTCGCAGGGTAGCACTGCCTCTGCGCCGTACACCATGAAGAAAGGTGTGTATCCGGTAGTGCGATTGGGCATGGTCTGCAGCCCCCAGAGTACGGAGTCGAGCTCCTCAACCTAGTGCTTGTCTGACTCTTTCAAAGACCGCACTAGTCTAGGCTTGATGCCTCTCATAATAAGACCATTAGCTCGTTCGACTTGACCGTTTGTCTGCGGATGATAGACAGAGGCGTAATCGAGCTTGATGCCCAGATTAGCGCACCAGGTTTTCACTTCGTCGGCAGTGAAGTTGGAGTCGTTATCAGTGATGATGCTGTGTGGAACACCATAACGGTGTACGACGCCGGATATGAATTCTATTACCGGCCCGGACTCGGCCGTTTTAACTGGTTTGGCGTCTATCCACTTAGTGAATTTATCCACCATGACCAGCAGATATTTTTTCTTATGGCTTCCTCCTTTAAGGGGTCCAACCATATCCAGTCCCCAGACCGCAAAAGGCCAAGTGATGGGGATCGTTTGTAGGGCCGTGGGGGGCATATGGCTTTGGTTGGCGAAGAGTTGGCATCCGACGCAACGTTGGACAAGGTCCTGTGCATCTGCTCGGGCCGTCAGCCAATAAAACCCTGTACGGAAGGCCTTGCTAACAAGGGCCCGAGCTGCGGCGTGGTGCCCACCGAGACCGGCATGAATCTCAGCCAGGAGATCCCGCCCCTCCTCCTCGGAGATACATCTTTGAAGGACTCCGGTAGCGCTTTTCTTGTAGAGCTCTCCGTCGTGAACCTTGTAGGCCTTCAAGCGCCGGATAATGCGGCGGGCCTCATTTTGATCCTCAGGAAGTTCCTTCCTATTAAGGTAGGCCAGAAAGGGTTCGTTCCATGGGGCAATGACTGCCATAATGAGATGGGCCGATGGTGTTATTTCGGTGGCTGAGCCTCCGATGATATCTGTGTGTTCGGAATCTGGGGTTGTGTTCGGATCCGGACTAGTGTTGCCGCTTTCCCCCTGCCACACCACGGATGGCTTAAAAGACCTTTCCAGAAAGATGTTAGGTGGGCGGGGTCGCGCTTAGCGCCAATACACTACAAGAAATCTGTTAATCCATGATGGATTTCCGGTGAAGTTCTGGAAATCCGTCACGCTAACCGTCACCGATCAACAAGATTCGACTGAGCCCAAAACAAATTGGCCCCTTCACGACGGACATCGAGATACCGTCACAAAAACCATCACAGATTGATCAATTGGACGTAGCTTCTTCCCTTTATGCACTATATCCATACCGTCACGGGTGTGCATGCCCCCTAGTTTGACCCACATGTTGTTCAGACCAAGCTGTCAGGAGTACACGTCGGCCCATGGCTACTGTCTCCCATGTCAGCGAACAGTAAAGTGTTGGTCCCACATGTCATTTCGATTGAGAGAAATACGTGCAAAATAATTAGCCCTCATGTCAACTAACAATAAAGTGCTGGCCCCACATGTCATTTTGACTGAGAGAAATAAGTGCAAAATAATTAGCCCACAAGTCATTTCCGGTGACGTTCTGGAAATCCGTCACACTAACCGTCACCGATCAGCAAGATTCGACTGAGCCCAAAACACATTGGCCCCTTCACGACGGACATCGAGATACCGTCACAAAAACCATCACAGATTGATCAATTGGACGTAGCTTCTTCCCTTTATGCACTATATCCATACCGTCACGGGTGTGCATGCCCCCTAGTTTGACCCACATGTTGTTCAGACCAAGCTGTCAGGAGTACACGTCGGCCCATGGCTACTGTCTCCCATGTCAGCGAACAGTAAAGTGTTGGTCCCACATGTCATTTCGACTGAGAGAAATACGTGCAAAATAATTAGCCCTCATGTCAACTAACAATAAAGTGCTGGCCCCACATGTCATTTCGACTGAGAGAAATAAGTGCAAAATAATTAGCCCACATGTCATTTCCGGTGACGTTCTGGAAATCCGTCACGCTAACCGTCACCGATCAGGAAGATTCGACTGAGCCCAAAACACATTGGCCCCTTCACGACGGACATCGAGATACCGTCACAAAAACCATCACAGATTGATCAATTGGACGTAGCTTCTTCCCTTTATGCACTATATCCATACCGTCACGGGTGTGCATGCCCCCTAGTTTGACCCACATGTTATTCAGACCAAGCTGTCAGGAGTACACGTCGGCCCATGGCTACTGTCTCCCATGTCAGCGAACAGTAAAGTGTTGGTCCCACATGTCATTTCGACTGAGAGAAATACGTGCAAAATAATTAGCCCTCATGTCAACTAACAATAAAGTGCTGGCCCCACATGTCATTTCGACTGAGAGAAATAAGTGCAAAATAATTAGCCCACATGTCATTTCCGGTGACGTTCTGGAAATCCGTCACGCTAACCGTCACCGATCAGCAAGATTCGACTGAGCCCAAAACACATTGGCCCCTTCACGACGGACATCGAGATACCGTCACAAAAACCATCACAGATTGATCAATTGGACGTAGCTTCTTCCCTTTATGCACTATATCCATACCGTCACGGGTGTGCATGCCCCCTAGTTTGACCCACATGTTGTTCAGACCAAGCTGTCAGGAGTACACGTCGGCCCATGGCTACTGTCTCCCATGTCAGCGAACAGTGAAGTGTTGGTCCCACATGTCATTTCGACTGAGAGAAATACGTGCAAAATAATTAGCCCTCATGTCAACTAACAATAAAGTGCTGGCCCCACATGTCATTTCGACTGAGAGAAATAAGTGCAAAATAATTAGCCCACATGTCATTTCCGGTGACGTTCTGGAAATCCGTCACGCTAACCGTCACCGATCAGCAAGATTCGACTGAGCCCAAAACACATTGGCCCCTTCACGACGGACATCGAGATACCGTCACAAAAACCATCACAGATTGATCAATTGGACGTAGCTTCTTCCCTTTATGCACTATATCCATACCGTCACGGGTGTGCATGCCCCCTAGTTTGACCCACATGTTGTTCAGACCAAGCTGTCAGGAGTACACGTCGGCCCATGGCTACTGTCTCCCATGTCAGCGAACAGTAAAGTGTTGGTCCCACATGTCATTTCGACTGAGAGAAATAAGTGCAAAATAATTAGCCCTCATGTCAACTAACAATAAAGTGCTGGCCCCACATGTCATTTCGACTGAGAGAAATAAGTGCAAAATAATTAGCCCACATGTCATTTCCGGTGACGTTCTGGAAATCCGTCACGCTAACCGTCACCGATCAGCAAGATTCGACTGAGCCCAAAACACATTGGCCCCTTCACGACGGACATCGAGATACCGTCACAAAACCATCACAGATTGATCAATTGGACGTAGCTTCTTCCCTTTATGCACTATATCCATACCGTCACGGGTGTGCATGCCCCCTAGTTTGACCCACATGTTGTTCAGACCAAGCTGTCAGGAGTACACGTCGGCCCATGGCTACTGTCTCCCATGTCAGCGAACAGTAAACTGTTGGTCCCACATGTCATTTCGACTGAGAGAAATAAGTGCAAAATAATTAGCCCTCATGTCAACTAACAATAAAGTGCTGGCCCAACATGTCATTTCGACTAAGAGAAACAATTGCAAAATAATTAGCCTCATGGAGGGTAGAACATGAGACCTCACGTGTGGCTTTGCGACCTTCTAACCATCACGCTACTTTGTGATAACTGTTTATCGTGAGATAGATATTTATATAGACAAATAAACATATGGCCCTCACAGTCCGCATAACTGGGCCAGCACAACTGTATAGCGTACACTTTAAAAAAAAGACTTTGAGCCATTTTCCTGTTGCGTTTTATACCTTTTTCCTTTTAATTCTTTTCCAACTTTGTTTTCATTTTAAAATTTACTTTTTCACATATAAAAATTGCAAAAATTGTGTATTTTAAATATTTAGTAATTTTCATTATTGTGTACCTTGGAGAGCCAGACATGAACTTTTTTCAAACTGTACGTCGATTTAAACAGTTCAATGTGTAATAAATAATTATTGTGTACATTTTTCAATATTCATTCAGGACCAAAACATACACAGTTATTACACAACATATTTTAATACACGTCAAACATTTCCTAAAAAACATTGAACAATTTTTAAAATACACATTGTCAATTTTATTATTCTATGGCGAACATTTTTCAAAAACACATCGACCATTTTTTTAATACACACGAGATATTTTCCAAAAAACATGTCGACCATCTTTTCAAATCACTAACATTTTCTTAAAGTATCATTACGGCAATGGGAAAATTTATTATATTCCTTTTTTTCAAATGGGAGAAAACAAAATCAACAAATACAAGCATGAGCTTGGAAAAAAAAGAAAACTGATAGAAAATGAACGTCAGAAAACCCGCTTCAACCCATAAAAAGTAATGGGAAAATCACTTGTAAAGGTACATCCATATATACATGCTAATATTTTGTTGTGATACCGATGGGCTCAGATTCTTTTAGCAACATATTAAAATAATTGCTAAAATCCTAACATGTGTGTCCCACTTGTCGCACGCCATTGACTCTGGCTAGGCCACGAGTGAGTAAAACCTATTCAATCATTTACTAAAATCCATAAAATAATTTAAAAAAGGGAATGATAATAAAATTTGTTGAATATAGAAAAGTCATAACTAATCGATGAGCGATATATAAATATTTTTGTAGATGTTCTACGATAATTCTCATAACTCAAAAGTCGAAACAACACTGTTTAACCTATTTGTTCTATGAATTTTTTATACACTCGACATACACCATTACATGATCCATGTTAAAATTTGGCACTTTTAGGGTCTGTTTGCTACATTTAACTCATTTAGTACATTTCTAGGCATTTAGTGAAAAGAAAATGAATTCTAAACATGAGGGTGCCTAGACACAACCCCGAACATGGAGTTTACCCCTATTTAATTATGAAAAATGCAAATAGAGAGTGAAAAACATGAATTTTTGGCATGGTGCACTTCTGGGACACACAGAGGTTGTGGTAAAAACTTAGTTTTTGTAAAAGTTGTGACATACGCTGCTTAGAAGTCAGACCATCTCCAAGAAAAAACTAGGTTTCGCGAGGCAACGAGTTAGGTTTGAACGTGAAGCAACCACTGCTTCATACGTTGTCCTTGAAATTTTGTCTACACTCAACACACACACCATTACACGGTGCATGTAAGAATATGGCATTTTCAGGGTCTGTTCGCTATATTTAACTAATTTAGTTCATTTCTAGGCATTTAGTGAATATAATTCATTTTTGAACTACATGTGCATGAAAAAAGATGGCAAAAATGGTTAGAAAAATCATATTTGTGTTAATGGCAAAATTGGTTTGTAAAAACATATTGGTGTTAACCATTTTTTGATTGGATTTTGAATTATCCATAACAAACCATTGACCTTTTGCAAATTATTTAACAACGGTCCATCTATTAATTATTTGTAGAATATAAACATTTTTTGCATAAAACTTGTCTATATTAATTTAAATTGTTAATGGGAACATAAAATTAATGTTTCTTCAAAATTTAAAATCTTTTGTGCTTTTGAGAATATTCATACAAGTAAAACATATAATTACACATCAAAATAAAATCATGTATTGAAAATAATAATTGGTCTATTACAACATTTATTCAGATATGCCAAAAATAATGTTCTACATCTAAACGAAAATTAGGCCAACATGATTTTTTAGTCTGTTGTCCAACTACACTTGCATGCTCTTTCGGCCAAAAGATAGTCCACGTCGTGCCCAACAATCGGGAATGCCACGCTGGGCCACCAAAGATGAGCTGACCCGTTGCTTGGTAATTGCGCCGACTCCACCAAACTACAATCGGTTACAAAGCAAAGCGTCCATTGCTTCACCGTTTTTTTAGGAACTGGCAGGAGCGCTGCCTTTTCATTTAGTAGAGGAAAATATGTACAATATGGCATGTTTTGAAAGGGGACATGCTGGAAACCCCAAGGTACGAAAGGATCACACTAAGTGATGCATGCAAACTACGCATGATTTTGGGTCGCTCTTTGCCCGGAAGGCCATGTGGCGCTGCATGATCTCCTCAAAGGTTAGGTGCCCAACCTCGATGTAGGTCAATCTTGTGCCTTCGAAGATTCGTCGGTTCCTCTCCTTCCAGGCATTCCACATTATAAAGATGAGGCAGCCGCTGCGATGCCTTCTCAAATTGATGTTGGAGGTTTTGAGGCAACATCCCACCAAGCGTCAATTGAGGGGGAAGCGGCAGCCGGATCAAACGAAAGCAGCTCCCCCACCCAATATAGGACAAGGGTGCGGACCGCGGAAGTGAACGGGCATGTCTTGCAAAGGTGTGTTGTATCCTCGTTGGTTTCTAAACTCAAGATACACCATTAAAAATATATCCTTTCAAGAGGAAACAAATCGGAACTTTTTCCAACCTTACTTGGTAGTATATATGTAGGGTCAAACTGGAATTAATTTCAATGAACACACGTAAATTCATTTTGTTGAATATCGTACGAAACAACTTACATGTAGTATCTTGCATTAAAATTTCAATGTGATATATATTTTAATTATTTTCCAAGCTACTCCACAAGGATGCCGTATCTGGTTATTTGAATAAGTGAAAAAAAATGAATTTGTGGCCGCCCTGACTGTCAACAGAGGCCCACTAGAGTCTGCAGCCGAAGTGGCGATCCAGCATGAGGGCTAAGCTGCGCTGTGATTGGTTGATCTAAGCGTCCCACGGATCGCAGATCTAAACCGTCTATCCCCCTGAGATCCAACGGCAAGGAAACCTCCCCCTCTTTCTTGTGTTTCCTTCCGTCCACCACGCCAGCTTCTCTTCCATCGGCAGGAACTGGATCTCGGTCGCCTCTTCCAGATCCTCCACCCTCCACCCACCGGTCCTCCACCCTACCCATCCATGGCCGCATCCACTGCAGCAAGAAAAAGGCCGGCAGCCGCCGCAACCTCGCCATCCATGACCATCCTCCCCTCTGCATCCCGCAACCACCGCGTCAGCAGCCGCCGCGACTTTAGCCTCGTCTCACAGGCGGGGACGCCCCTGAAGGCGGACCTATAGTGAACGCGGCGCTGACGCCGTTGCTGCGGATGGTGCCCATCTTGCTGCAAGCAGCGACCAGGTCCCTCGTGGGCGTGCAGAGCCTGGATGGGTCAGGCGCGATGACTATGGGGTGCGGGAGGTCCCACTTCAGCCTCCACCTGACGACGCGCCTGCTCGAGTTCCGCCGCATCAGATCGGCGAGATCCCACCAGGTCACCAGGTCTCTCTCCCCTGTTGCTTCTGATTTTCCCATCCTTTTCATTTCTATTTTTCCGAGCTGTTTTAGGGCTTCTCGACACGCAGGTACTATACGTTTATGGACTCTTCATCGATGGAGACAGAGTGTCGTTCAGGAGGATGGTTCGAGGCGAGATGCCTGCGAAAATGGTGTCTCCCAGGCACGGGCATTAACCCCAGTTGACGTATGGCGAGCGCCGCCGGCGCTTGAGGAGATGGAGAGTAGTGTAGTGTTCTCAGGAGATGTTTGTAATTTTAAGTTTAGGGATTTTTTGCTTTTGTATAGGTGTATTTCTCGGTTTGTTTATGTAACTTTTATTTTATTTAATGAAATGAGCATATATTTTTCTGACAAAACATATTGCTTTAAAATTTCATGGACCAAGAGAAGGGAAATGTGATAAGAGGTAGTTTTTTTTTGAGACAATGATAAGAGGTAGGTGGGCCTTTGACCGACCATAGTTTAATGGGCCAAAATTTTAATTGGGTTGATTGCTATATGGGCTGTCACTCTTGGACCTAGTCGAAATTTGGTGGGCCAAAATTTCAATTGGGCTGATTCCTAGATGGGCTACCAAGTCAAATGATGCCGCGGCAAACATGTTAACGCCGTTACAAGCACGTCGGTTAAGCATGCCTGGCGTAGATCCATGACGGTCGAGAATCGTCAAGGACGGTACGATGTCAAATTATGACGCGATATACATGATGGATTCTGAGTCCGTCATGAACGGCCACCCATGACAGTTTTCTACTGATGCATGACAGATTAGAACCGTCATGTATTAACAGATTTCTTGTAGTGATACGAGCAAGACCGTCCGCCGCTTGATTACATTCTCGGGACACGTGATGGAACTCGAGCCCCTCGAACCGAGCCGACATCTTTAAGACGACATTACGATAAGCCGCCATCTTTAGATGTTTGGCATCGAAGTCTCCGTTTATTTGAGATATTGCAAGGTTTGAGTTCCCGCGCACTTCCGGGCGCTGTATGCCCATGGAGACAGCCATCTGGAGACCATGCAATAAGGCCTCGTATTCGGCTACGTTATTGGAGTCTGTGTATAATATTTGGAGTCGTATTGAACGACATCTCCAGTGGGGGACGTTAGAACGACGCCCGCTCCTAGCCCTGCCAGCATTTTGGAGCCATCAAAATACATAACCCAATTGGAATATGTGACGTACTCTTTAGGGAGTTCGGTCTCTGTCCATTCGGCGACGAAGTCAACCAGTACTTGGGATTTAATAGCTCAACGCGGTTTGTATGTAATATCAAATGGAAGGAGCTCAATGGCCCATTTGGCAATCCGGCCCGTAGCATCGCGGTTGTTTATTATATCATTGAGTGGTACTTCGGAAGCCACCGTGATCGAACACTCCTGGAAGTAGTGTCGTAGCTTTCGGGATGCCATGAAGACCGCGTATACTATCTTTTGATAATGGGGGTACCGGGATTTGCATGGTGTAAGGACAGTGGATACGTAGTATACTAGCTTCTGGAGCGAGAATTTGTGTCCGTCCTGTTCTCGTTCAACGACGAGCACGACGCTCACCACTTGATGTGTTGCCGATATGTATAGTAACATTGGTTCACCGACGTTCGGCGCTGCCAGGATTGAGTTCCTCGCTAGGAGGGTTTTTATTTCTTCCAGTCCGGCTGTTGCCGCGTCCGTCCACTCGAAGTGATCAGTTCGCCGTAAAAGGCGATAGAGTGGTAGTGCCTTTTCTCCCAATCTAGAGATAAAGCGGCTTAGAGCTGCCACGCAACCCGTGAGTTTTTGGACTTGTTTAAGGTCTGTTGGCGTGGCCAATTGTGACAGAGCTCAGATTTTGGCTAGATTTTCTTCAATTCCTCTATTGGAAACGATGAAGCCCAGCAGCTTTCCCGCAGGGACGCCGAAAACACACTTTTCCGGATTGAGCTTAATGTCATATGCACAGAGGTTCTCGAATGTGAGACGTAGGTCGTCTATTAATGTTTCAACATGCCTTGTCTTGATTACGATGTCGTCCACATAGGCTTCAACGGTCTTTCCGATCTGTTTCTCCAGGCATGTTTGGATCATGCGTTGGTAGGTGGCGCCGGCGTTCTTGAGCCCGAAGGGCATGGTGTTGAAGCAGAATGGCCCATATGAGGTGATGAATGATGTTGCAGCTTGATCGGACTCCTTCATTTTGATTTGATGGTATTCGGAATATGCGTCGAGGAAACACAGTGAGTTGTGTCCTGCGGTAGCATCAATGATTTGATCAATGCGAGGGAGGGGGAAGGGATCCTTAGGGAAGGCCTTATTGATGTCTTTAAAATCGACGCACAGGCGCCAGGATTTATCCTTCTTTGGTACCATCACCAGGTTTGCCAGCCAGTCCGGATGTTTTATTTCTCTAATGAATCCGGCCTCGATTAGCTGGCTAGCTCCTCTCCCATGGCTTGGCGTTTGGGTTCAGAAAAGCGTCGCAGTGTTTGTTTGACCGGTTTATATCTCTTTAGTATGTTGAGGCTGTGTTCTGCCAGCTTGCGCGGGATTCCTGTCATGTCAGAAGGGTGCCAGGCGAATATATCCCAGTTTTCGTGAAGAAAATCCCACAGCGTGGCGTCGACCATTGGGTCTAGTTGTGCCCCAATAGATGCTGCCTTCTTGGGGTCCGTTGGATGGACCTGGAATTTGACAATTTCTTCTGCTGGCTTGAAGGAGGTGGATTTGGGGCGTTTGTCTAAGATTACATCGTCCCTGTCCACCGTGGAGCGCAGTGCGGTTAATTCTTCGTCCGCGAGGGCTTCAGATAACGCCTCGAGGGCCAGGGATGCGGTTTTATTTTCGGCGCGGAGTGCTGTGTCCGGATCACTGGCGAGAGTGACTATGCCGTTGGGCCTGGGCATCTTGAGCTTCATGTACCCGTAATGAGGTACAGCTTGGAAGCGTGTAAATGCCTCTCGCCCCAAGAGGGCGTGATATCCGCTGTTTAAATGGGCCACTTGGAAGGTTATTTCTTCGGACCGATAATTCTCCAGCGTGCCGAATACCATGTCGAGTGTTATTTTTCCCGCACACCGCGCCTCCCGACTAGGAATTATTCCTCGGAAGGTCATGCTGCTTTGCTCGATGCGGCTCCTGTCTATTTCCATTTTGTGGAGTGTATCTTCGTAGATGAGGTTTAGTCCGCTGCCGCCATCCATGAGGACCTTGGTGAGCCGAAAGCCGTCCACGATTGGACTGAGGACTAAGGCGGCTGGTGCCCGGACTGTCCTGTATCTTGGTTCGTCACCGACATTAAAAGTTATAGCCATGTCATTCCAAGGGTTTATTGCTGCTATCTGACAGACTTCGGCGAGTCCGCGGAGTGCCCTTTTGCGCCTATTGTTTGAGGCGAATGTCTCAAAGAGCGTCAGTACTTTGGGGTCGTCGTCTTCTAGGGGGTGTTGTTCTGGGGTATTCTTGGTGAGGATATCCTCGCTGCTCTTGGCCACTTGCTGGAGTATCCAACATGCCCTAAGGCTATGTGTTGGTATGTTATCTGGTCTTGCGTGTATTTTGCATGGCCCATCGAGCCATCCTTTCAGAACGGTTCCGCGCCTCGTACTGGACTTATATTTCTTTATTATTGGACCGGGCGTGTTACAAGGATGCGCCCTTTTTGCCTGAATGAGGGGTTGTGTGGGGACCGATGGTTCCCAACGGGCTGCCTGAGTTTTCCAGGAGCTTTCCATTGCGCTGTACTTCTGTACGATCGTTGCCAAGTCAGCGAAGTGTAGTATACGACGGCGATTGATGGCGTTGAGGATTCCTCCGTCCATGCAATTGTTGCGGAATGCTGAGATCGCTTCCTCATCGCGGCAATCTTTAATCTTATCTTTGACAAGAAGGAATTTGGCCCAGAAGTGGTGGACCGTTTCCTGAGACTGCTGTTGTATGCTCATGAGAGCGCTTATATTTGGGTGGGTGGGTGGTTTTAAATCTGGACCCTGACCCAGTTTTGGATCCGGAGTCTGAAGGTCTTCCAAACTTAACAGATCGGGCTCCGGGACATCCACTGATTTCTTAGGCCCATCGTCCGATTCTATGTTCGGAGGGTAGGATACATCTCCTCGCAGGTGAGTATCCGGCTCTTCAAAGTCGGAGATCCGGACATAGTCCGTCCTTAGTATGGAGGAAGAGTTGTCGTCTCGCTCCTCGACTACCGCTATCTGGTGGGTGATCGGTGGAGATTTGATTTCTCTATGATCGGGTTTAAGACCAATTCGAGCATAGTCTATAGCGACCCCCAGGGCGGCGATGCGATCTAGGAGCTCGTTTAAAGACGAAAGTTCCGCTGGATCCATCTGCTTGGAGTGTTCGAAGTCGATGCGAAGGGGGTTTTCGATGACCCGTGAGGTCATCGTCGGCTCAACGACCGAACGGGCGGTCATGGTAAAGGCGCCCAGCCGTAGGGTTTGGCCTGAGGCCAGTGCTCCTCCGGCAGTGATATTGTCCTTGAGAACAAGGCGAGCCATCGATCCTGTCGTCGACGTCACAGTGGAACTCTCAATGAAAGCACCAATGTGGGTGTCAAAACTGGCGGATCTCGGGTAGGGGGTCCCGAACTGTGCGTCTAAGGTCGATGGTAACAGGAGACAGGGGACACAATGTTTACCCAGGTTCGGGCCCCCTCTATGGTGGTAGTACCCTACTTCCTGCTTGATTGATCTTGATGAATATGAGTATTACAAGAGTTGATCTACCACGAGATCGGAATGGCTAAACCCTAGAAGTCTAACCTATATGACGATGGTTATGAGTCTCCCCCTCCGGACTAAGTCCTCCGGTTTATATAGACACCGGGAGGATCTAGGGTTACACAAGGTCGGTTACAAAGAAAGGAATCTACATATTTGATCGCCAAGCTTGCCTTCCACGCCAAGGAGAGTCCCATCCAGACACGGGTGCAGTCTTCGATCTTCGTATCTTCATAGCCCATCAGTCTAGACCATGGCTAACAGGCCGGATGCCCGAGGACCCCTTAGTCCAGGACTCCCTCAATCTCCCCCTACCAAATCACGCCCTCAATCTCGCTACGATCTCAAAGGCTAGCTCGACGAACTCGCAACACAAGGGACACAAGATTTATACTGGTTCGGGCCACCGTTGTGGTGTAATACCCTACTCCAGTGTGGTGTGGTGGATTGCCTCTCGAGCTGAGGATGAACAGTACAAGGGGAAGAACAGCCTCCTGAGGTGAGGTGTTCTTGTGCTTGGTGGGTCTGAGGATGGGTTGGATCTAGTCCAAGATGAGATGGCTGAGGCTTCGTTGCCTCCTACTGTGGTGGCTAATCCTATTTATAGAGGCCCTGGTCCTCTCCCCAAATATTGAGCGGGAAGGGATGCCACAACGGCCAATTTGAAAGGGGGCAGCTAGTACAAGTTATCCTGACAAAAGCAGTCTTCGCCTGCCAAAGGCTCTGGTGGTGACGCCGCCTTGGGCTCCATGGTGACCTCCGTCTTGCCGTCCTGCTGGTCTTGGTCTTGTTGCACCGATGAGGAAACCTTTGCTTGATGCCTCGGTACTCTTCGCCTGCGCTTGCCTCCTTAGCACCAAAGAGGAAACTAGGACAATGTGCGCGCTGGCGCCCGCCTGGCGCCCGCCTGGTCTCGATCGTCACAGCTCACGTCACTGGAACCTCGCGAGGTTTGCCTTGCCATGATCTCTCCGCCCCTCGCGAGCCAGCCTAGTGCGGCCGCTCCCGAGGAGGTCATGTGTCGTCCGCCTCGCGAGGCTTCGCCCCTCGCGAGGGTCCCGAATGCTCGTTGGTGAAGATGGGCCGTACGAGCCCGCTTGCAGAGCCATGCCGTGGGCCGCAGGCAGGCAAGTCTGGGGACCCCCGTTCCCAGAACGCCGACATAATCACCCGAGATAACGCGTTTAGCTATTTTGATAAACAGGATTCACTGTTGGCGGCTTAAGCCAAGGACGCTGAAGTTTTCGAACTCCAGCGTAAACTGAAGCTGGCTGACGATGAGATCAACCGTATTAACAAGCGGTTCGATGAGGCCCAAGGTATGCTTTTTTAAAAGACCCCTTACAAGCCTATATTATAATGCAACCTCAGAGTTTAAGCTCATGTGCTGCTATGTATATGATTGTAGGCAACGCGACCGAGGTCGAGGCCCTCAAGAGTGCCCTTGCCGAAGCCAAGGAGGAGGCGAGGGCAAGCAAAGCGGCCGCAGACAAAGCGACTGCAGATGTAGAGGTAGAAAAGGTCGCCCGCCGCAAGTATGAGGCGAGGGTGACCAAAGTGGAGCAAGCGCTCCAGGATGCCGCCAATAAGTGTGAGTCCTTGGAGGAGAGTAACAAGTTCCAAGCGGCCGAACTCACCAAGGCTCTTCAGGAGGCGAAGGAGGTGCGGTCCGAGTCCCGGGCGGCTCGCTAGGAGATCAAGCAAGCCGAACAGGTAGCGGCTGGTAAGCCTTTTATTTTACAGAGTATATTCGGCGGTTGAAGATATGCTTTGCTAAATCGACTATAGAGTGCCCCAGACGCCTTTGCGGATCTCCCGAGGAGTGCTGTCGACGCCACCCAGAATTTCTGGGCCCAAGAAGGGAACGCAACGGAGAAGCTCTTCTGGTCGCAGTACTTGGCGCCGGAGCGGCCAACGCTGCTAAACAACCAGATGATGCAGCTGGCGGAGCTGCATAGGATGTCCGGTTTGGCCATGAAGGACATCATAGCCCGGTTATGGCCAGCCGGACCCATTCCGATCAGCTACTTCGGCCTGGTCAAGCGGCTTGGTGACGCCTTGCCCCGAGTAGAGGCAGTGAAGTGCTCGGTGTGCATAGAAGGTGCGCAGATGGCCTTTGCCCATGTCAAGATGCATTGGGCAAAGATGAAGGCTGTCGTCCTGGCGGTTGAGGGTCCGCTTGGAGGCAAGGACCACCGCAAGCCGGAGCGCTATTTCGAAGATGTCCTTGAGGGTGCCCGTTTGATAGAGGGTCAATGCTCGAAGAATATTATGTTCGAGTAAATGTATCCGTGCTACCCAGACAATGTATTATAAATCAAGGTTGTGTAATATATTTTTATGCATTTATCTTTAAAGTGTTTTGCCTTCTGTGCGGCCGTTTGTATCCCTAAGAGTTTGATAGTCGTCGGCTTCAGCCCCCACGTATATACTACGGGGTGTTCAGAATAGCACATGACCACACTTTAACCCAACGTTTTGGTCCGCAAAGGAGGTGTCAATGCGGCGAACCAGGCAATCGGACTATGCGGCTTTATCGCTCTCACTTAGCCATAGGAGTTTGACGATGGGGCTGTAAGGGAGCCCCTGGTGCATATGCGGCTATCCGAACATGGGTGCCTTACGCGCGTGACTGGAAGATAGCCAGTCCTTCGTGTAATACGGAAGAAACAGCTAGAGATTTAGTAAGTCGCCGAATTGCTGACCAGCTCTCACCGTATCATGACAATCAGTTTTCGGCTTTCTTTACTGAGGTGCTTGACCAGACGAACCAGAAACACAATCACAATAGTTCTCCCTTTACTGCCTTAGCCGAACAAGCGGAACGTAAGGTGGTAATCACATGAGCCGGGCAACCCAACTATTGACCAAAGACATGATTCGGAGCCGATGCATATAATGCCATATTCGGGACGCCGAAGTATACTATTAAAGTGTTTGAACTTTTTGTTTTCGAAGAAAATATAAATGGCTGAATAAAGCCCCTGGCGATTTAAGTCGTACCGAGGTGTATATGCCAATCTAACGTAAAGGGGGGAAATGGATTAAGAAATAAGCCAATACCGAACAAGGTTGGGCGAAACTGTTTCCATTATAGTCTGATTGATACATCAACACGTATTTTTACAGAAGATGCCATAAGCATCAGTGTTATTTTACATGCCGAGAACAAGGGAAAGCTGTATATAGGTCCTAAAAAGGAAAGATGATCTTGAAGATCCTTTGGACACTCTACCGCATGTCTGCGCCGCTTTGCACCTTGGTGTATGATCCTTTGAGAGGATCAACAATCGAGTATTCATAATGGGCCTAGACAGGGGCCCTTGTTATCACCAGAAAGTGATGTCGGTTGTAACGAACCTGAAAAAGAGAAACAAGAAGAAAAAAGATGGAAGAATATGAAGGTCCACATAGGGTCGAGCCGTACCGTGGACTTTGTTTTTAGTATGCCTCCGTCCTTGCCCATGGTATCTTTAGTGCGTAGTTATGTACGCGCGGTACGTATGCCGCTATCCAGCTGGGGTTGTGACGGAGGCCGGAAATCTAATCTAGCTCTGGACGAGCCGGACTGTCATTCTATGGGGTAGACCGAACTCGTTTAATAATGTCCGGGGGCTTGACTACCGAAGTAGTATTCGGCTTGATAAGGCCACCCTGTGCTTCGGCTGTGAGGGTTGCGGTATGCTCCTCAGTACGGAGGGAGCACTCCATGTTTCCATTAACTGTAATAACGCCACAGGGTCCACACATTTTGAGCTTTAAGTAAGCATAGTGCGGGACCGCATTGAAGCGGGAGAAGGCGGTTCTCCCGAGTAGTGCATGATAGCCACTGCGGAAAGGGACCATATCTAAGATCAAGTCTTCTCTATGAAAATTATCCGGCGAACCGAAGACTACTTCCAGCATTATGGACCCTGTGCAACAGGCCTCTACGCCGGGTATTACTCCTTTAAAGGCAGTTTTCGTGGGCTTGATTCTTGATGAATCGATACCCATCTTGCGGACAGTGTCCTGATAAAGCAGATTAAGGCTGCTACCGCAGTCCATGAGGACGCGCGTGAGATGGAATCCGTCGATAATTGTGTCGAGGACCAATGCTGCCGAACCTCCATGACGGATACTGGTCTGGTTGTCTCTGCGATCGAAAGTGATCGGACAGGCTGACCATGGATTGAATTTTGGGGCGACTGGCTCTATGGCATAGACGTCCCTTAGTGCGCGCTTGCGCTCCCTTTTGGGGATATGTGTAGCATATATCATATTCATCATTTTTACCTCGGGGGGAAATTTCTTCTGTCCCCCTGTGTTCAGTGGGCGAGGCTCTTCATCATCGTCCTCGCTGGGCAGCCCCTTCCCCTTATGTCCGGCGTTTAACTTTCCGGCCTGTTTAAAGACCCAACAATTTCTGTTGGTACGATTGGCAGGCATGTCAGGGGTGCCATGAATCTGGCAATGTCAATCGAGTATTCTGTCCAAACTAGATGGACCATCCTTGTTTCCTTTGAATGGCTTCTTCCGCTGACCGGGTTTAGAGCCACTGAATCCGGCGTTGACCGTCATGTCTTCGCTATCTTTGTTATTCCTTCGACGCTTGTGTTTGTTGCATCGTGGCTTGCCATTGCCATCTCTGGCTTTGGAGGTGCCAGGGTCGCTGGTGCTATTGCTTCTACGAGCTAGCCAGCTATCTTCTCCACGCAAAAGCGGGTCATAAGTGCGGTAAGGGCCGCCATGGACTTCAGTTTTTCTTGGCCGAGGTGTCAGGCGAGCCACTCGTCTCGGACGCTGTGTTTAAAGACCGCAAGGGCTTCGGCGTCCAGACAATCCACAATTTGGTTCTTTTCAATTAAGAACCTGGTCCAGAGTTTCCGGGCTGATTCTCCGGGTTGCTGGACTATGTGACTAAGGTCATCGGTGTCTGGAGGCTGAACATAGGTACCTTGGAAGTTGTCCCTAAAGGCATCCTCCAAGTCTTCCCAGCTACCAATAGAGTTTTCTGGGAGGCTGTTTAACCAGTGCCGTGCTGGCCCCTTGAGTTTTAGGGGAAGGTACTTGATGGCGTGGAGTTCGTCGCCGCGAGCCATGTGAATGTGGAGAAGAAAAATCTTCGATCCATACTACGGGATCCGTCGTACCATCATATGATTCAATGTCACGGGTTTAAACCCTTCTGGGAACTAGTGCTCCATCACCTCATCAGTGAAGCACAAGGGGTGTGTGGCGCCTCTGTATCGGACGATGTCGCGGCGCAGTTCGGATGAAGTCCGTAAGCGGTTTTCGGCCCGGGTGAGGTTGTGCCTATCGCGCCAGGCATGATGGTCGTCCTCTCGCGTTGGAGCACGCCCCCTTGATCCATAGATTGATCTTGTCTGACTGGCTCTATTGTCCAGGTCCTTGCGTAGGTCATAGGTATAGCCCGGGGCCGCTGCCTCCTTGCCTCGACGGCGGGGTGGCGCGGGCTGGTGTTCGGCATAAGTAGCCGGTCTGTCCCGTCCACGTGGTGGTCGGTGAGGTTCGTCAGCAGGTTTATAATTTGGCGGTATTGGCTCAAGGGCCTTGTCATCGAATTGTGGTAGTAGCTTGCGCTTCGGGTAGCTCTTAGTTGGGCGTTCGAGGCCGTATTCCTCGGCTGCTAGGACTTTAGTCCATCTGTCATTGAGCATATCATGTTCGGCTTGAAGCTGCTGCTGCTTTGTTTTTAGGCTTCTCGCAGTGGCGATTAGCCGGCGCTTAAAGCGCTCTTGTTTGAGGGGTTCCTCCGGCACGATGAAGTCTTCGTCGCCGAGGCTCACATCCTCCTCGGAGATTGGTAGATAGTTACTATCCTCCGAGTCCTCGTTCCCGACTGGATCGTCGGGGTTAACTTGCCCATCCTCCCAATCATCCTGTTCGGATGTTGGCTCGACAGGGGCTTCGGGGTCTTCGGCATTCTCCGGAGTGTTATTGTCTCTGGTGCCGGTATTGCTATCTTTTTCGTGACGCGATTTTGAGCAGCGCCACTGACGTCGACGCTTTGCAGGTGCTTCAGTAGGCTTGTCCTCAACCGGATCCTTCTTGCCGTCATCGTCATCCTCTTTGGGTGTGTCCACCATATACACGTCATATGTGGAGGTGGCCGTCCAATGTCCCGTAAATGGCGGGTCTTGGCCTTGTTCGTCTCCGGCATCGTCGTCCATGCCGTCGATGTCTTCGGAGGCGTAGTCCAGCATGTCGGTTAAATCTTCGACAGTGGCTATGAAGTAGGTAGTGGGTGCGACGTAAAATTCCCCGCTCTCAGCCCCTAGTCCGGGCTGGGCGTAGTTCTGAAGTGATTCCTCTGAAATAGCGAGGGATCACATTAAGTCCAGAGCCTCGTTTAAGAGCGAGGTTTGGATGTGGAAGCGAGAGTCCGCGGGGCTGGCCGGAGTGAGAGCTTCCTGGTATGCCTGCTTGCCGCGGACCTCGAGAGTTCGGATCTAGAGTCCGGGGGCGAGTCCGTCCTTTCAGTGATAGGGGGAACTTGGACTGATTCCGAGTTCGCCGTGGACATGATCGCCTCCGGATCCTCGATAATGCGGTTGGTAGCGGAGAGTCTGGTGGGCTCCAGACTCCCATCTTCGGACCTGATAGTTTGCTCCGGATCTAGGGCAAGAGCCGTGGTCAGGGCCGCGAACCCTTCGAAGATCAAGTCTCCTTGGATATCAGCGACATAATTTAGGTTCCCGAAACTGATATGATGACCAGGGGCGTAGATGTTGATCTGCTCAAGGTGGCCAATCGAGTTGGCACGCAGTGCGAAGCTGCCGAATATGAAAATTTGGCCGGGGAGGAAAGTCTTCCCCGAAATAGCATCATTGTAGATGATCGATCGAGCCATCGAACCTTCTGTCGACAGCATAGTGGAACTCTCAATGAAAGCACCAATGTCCGTGTCAAAACCGGCCGATCTCGGGTAGGGGGTCCCGAACTGTGTGTCTAAGGATCGAAGGTAACAGGAGGCAGGGGACACAATGTTTACCCAGGTTTGGGCCCTCTTAATGGAGGTAGTACCCTACTTCCTGCTTGATTGACTTTGATGAGTATAGGGGTTACAAGAGTTGATCTACCTTGAGATCGTAATGGCTAAACGCTAGATGTTTAGCATGTATGATTATGATTGCCTCTACGAACTAAACCCTCCAGTTTATATAGACACCGGAGGCGCCTGGGGTTGTACAGAGTCGGTTTACAGAGAAAGGAAACTTCATATCCGAACGCCAAGCTTGCCATCCACGCAAAGGAGAGTCCCATCCGGAAACGGGGGAAGGCCCTCTCTTGTATCTTCACGGCCCATCAGTCCGGCCCATGTCACATAGCCCGGACGCCCGGGGACCCCCTAATCCAGGACTCCCTCAATCCCCAAGCTTAGGCTCTTGCCACTCCTTATTCCATAGTCCATCAAATCTTTACCCAAAACTTGAAAACTTCACAACACAAAACTCAACAGAAAATCTCATGAGCGTTGGTATAAGAAAATAAATCACCACTTTTGGTACTATTGTGAACCATTCTTTATTTATATTGGTGCAATATATACTGTATTCCAACTTTTCCATGGTTCATACCCCCCGTTACAACCCATAGATTCATCAAAATAAGCAAACAACACATAGAAAACATAGAATCTGTCAAAAACAGAACAGTCTGTAGAAATCTGTAGACTTAGAATACTTCTGTAACTCCAAAAATTCTGAAAACTTATGACAACCTGGGCAATTTGTATACCAATCTTGCAAAAAGAATCATATCAAAAGCACGCTTCTGTAAAAAAATAAACATTATTTTCCTAGGCGCAAAAGTTTCTGTTTTTCAGCAAGATCAAATCAACTATCACCGTAGGCCATCCCAAAGGTCTTACTTGGCACAACCACTAATTAAAACACAAAAACACATCTAACCAGAGGCTAGATGAATTATTTACTGAAAAACAGAACCAAAAAAATCAAGAACGAAAATAAAATTGGGTTGCCTCCCAACAAGCACTATTGTTTAACGCCCTTAGCTAGGCATAAAAGCATAGATCTAGACGTTGTCATCTTTGGTATGCAATCCATAAGTAGCTCTCATAATAGATTCATCAGGCAACTTAATTTTCTTTCTAGGAAAATGTTCCATGCCCTTCCTTAACGGAAATTGAAATCTAATGTTTCCTGCTTTCATGTCAATAGTTGCACCAATCGTTCTAAGGAAAGGTCTACCAATAATAATAGGACATGTAGGATTGCAATCTATATCAAGAACAATGAAATATACGGGCACATAATTCCTATTTGCAACAATAAGAACATCATTAATTCTTCCCATAGGCTTCTTAATAGTGGAATCCGCAAGATGCAAATGTAAAGAACAATCATCAAATTCACGAAAACCTAACACATCACATAAAGTTTTTGAAATCATGGAAACGCTAGCACCCAAATCACACAAAGCATGGCACTCATAATCTTTAATGTTAATCTTAATAGTAGGTTCCCACTTATTATAAAGTTTTCTAGGGATAGAAACTTCCAATTCAAGCTTTTCTTCAAAAGATTTCATCATAGCATCAATGATATGTTTTGTAAAAGCTTTTTTTATTATAAGCATGAGGAGAATTCAAGATGGATTGCAACAAGGAAATACAATCTATTAAAGAACGATTACCATAATTAAATTTCTTGAAATCCAATAGAGTGGGTTCATCGTTACTTAAAGTTTTGACCTCTCCAATCCCACCGCTATCAATTTTTGCATCTAGATCTATAAACTCCAAATTATTGGGACGCCTTTTAACTAAAGTTGACTCATCTCCAGTCCCATCTTTATCAAGATTTATATTAGAAAACAAAGATTCAATAGGAGTCACATCTATCACTTTAAGATATTCATCGTTATTTTCACAAAACTCCGGTTTAGCGGCCATCTTATTTACCAAAGTGGTTTGTTTATCAAAAATTTGGCCAACTAGATTTTCAAGATAAGCAGCCATAAAATTCTTTGGACATAACATCGAGCTCTTTATTCATATACTCCATAAAAGTTTTCTGCTCCTTGAGCTCATTCCTAAAGAAACTATTATGCTCAAATTGTAAGAACATAAAGCTCCTAGTATTATTTTAATCTCTTCCAACTTCTTATAGTAAGGATCAAAGTTCTTGGGTTGAGCCATCAAGGCAAGGTAACACACGAGCAAACAAAAAGCAAATGAAAAGATGACAGAAGAAGGGCGAATAAAAAGGCAATTTTTTTCAAAAATCGTTTTAGAAGTTGGGGAGAGGAAAACGAGAGGCGAATGGCGAATAATGTAATGCAAGAGATGAGAATTTATGATGGGTACTTGGTGGGCTTGACGTGGATCTCCCCGGCAACGGCGCCAGAAATTGGCAAGTTGACGGGAGACTAATTTTGACTTTTGCGAAGCTCCCCGGCAACGGCGCTAGAAATTCTTCCTGCTACTTCTGGCGCCGTAGAGATAAGTATTTCCCTCAGAGGGTGATGCAACATAGTAGAGATAAGTATTTCCCTTAGTTAAGAACCAAGGTATCAATCCAATAGGAGAAACGTGCAAGTCCCCAATCGATGCACCTGCGCAAACAATCAAACACTTGCACCCAACGCGATAATGTGATTGTCAATCCCTTCACGGTCACTTGTAAAGGTGTTATCTGATAGAGATAAATAAAACTAAACAAAAAATAAAATATTTTTCGGTTTTTTGGTTTACAGATATGAAAATAAAGATTGCAAAATAGTAGATCGGAAACTAATATGATGGAAAATAGACCCGGGGGCCATAGGTTTCACTAGAGGCTTCTCTCATGAAGGCAAATAATACGGTGGGTGAACAAATTACTGTCGAGCAATTGATAGAAAAGCACAAAGTTATGACGATATCCAAGACAATCATTATGTAATATAGGCATCACGTCCGTGTCAAGTAGGCCGACTCCTACCTGCATCTACTACTATTACTCCACACATTGACCGCTATCAAGCATGCATCTAGAGTATTAAGTTCATAAAAATGGAGTAACGCCTTAAGTAAGATGACATGATGAAGAGGAATAAACTCAAGCAATATGATGAAAACCCTATCCTTTTATCCTTGATAGCAATAATTCAATACGTGTCTCGCTACCCCTACTTTGTCACTGGGTGAAATCACGCAAGATTGAACCCAAAGCTAAGCACCTCTCTCATTGCAAGAAAAACCAATCTAGTTGACCAAACCAAACCAATAATTCGAAGAGAAATACAAAGATATCAAATCATGCATATAAGAATTCAGAGAAGATTCAAATAACATTCATAGATAAGTTGATCATAAATCCACAATTCATCGGATCTCGACAAACACACTGCAAAAGAAGATTACATCGGATAGATCTCCAAGAACATCGAGAAGAACATGGTATTGAGAATCAAAGAGAGAGAAGAAGCCATCTAGCTACTAGGTATGGACCCATAGGTCTGTGGTAAACTACCCACGCTTCATCGGAAGGGCAATAGAGTTGATGTAGATGTCCTCAGCACTGTCACTTTAATTTACTAAAGGTTGATGTTGCATCCTAGTAATAAACATGTCCTTTCTTTTTTCTAGGGATTCGTACAGTTGCCGTTGTCAGAGAATGGTTAGAAGAAAACGATGTTTCATCTGCCAAAATCATAGTTGATTGAGATCATAGTTACAATCAATTGCAAATACAACACACAACTACGTACATCCACATGAACAGTCCATGCAAGCCTCCTCGTGACCCACTCAGAGATTTTAGTGAAGTATCTTATATACTGCCAAGCAAAGGTCGGATTTTTTAGACAGAGCCAAACCGGAGACCTTTTCCCCTTGTAGCTTTCATCAAACCACAAGGGTCCAAAACACGCAAGTACTTCAATCAGAAGGGGAAAAAAACTCTCTTTTTTTAATGTTGAGAAAAAAAAATTAAGATCATATAGAGAGAAAAAGGAGAGAGAGGTAGAAGGAGATCAGGCAGATGCTAAACCCACATCTGCATGCGTTACCGGATAGAAAAAACGGGTCTCTACGCCGGTATGCGCCTCCGTCCTTACCTATCATCGTTACTACGTAAGTAGTGCTGTAGGCCATGATCGATCGATCGGTTTACGGGTCACGGTAGCTCCAGAGGCTCTCCCCAACCTCGGAAGGGTCCGGCGATTCGTCGGAGGAGTCGGGGCTGAGCCTCGGGGGGCTCATCATCATCCCGGCGGCCATGTTGCGGAGGAACTGCGGCGTCTCGAAGAGCGCCTCCTCGTCCAGGAAGTACTGATTGAACCCAATGCCGGCTCGATCCTGCTGGGCCATGACGCTCGCCGAGGCAGCATCAGCGGCACTGCTTCCAGTTCCACCCAACTGCTGCTGCAGAGCGGATCCAGCAGCCGCAGGGGCAATGCCGCCGCCGGCGCGGTCGTGCCGGATGGAGGCGGCTGCGGCGGCCGCCGCCGCGCGGATGCCGTCCGCGGAGGTGGACGCCGGTGCCGGGCGCGTGGCCGCTAAGGCGGGGAAGTTGAGCGCCGCGTCGGCCCCGCGGAGAGCGTGGGCGGCCACGTCGTACGCCACGGCGGCCATCTCGGCCGTCGGGAACGTGCCGAGCCAGATGCGGCGCGCCTTCCGCGGCTCCCGGATCTCCGAGACCCACTTCCCGTACCGGCTCCGGATGCCGCGGTAGAAGGGGTGCCTGCCCGACGACCCATGCCCAGACATTGGTTGATCAGCTAGGGCAATGGTCGGACTACAGTACACTTCACCTATTAGAGCGTACGTAGTATCAGTCGATGAGTGCTTAGCTGAGAGTGGTGACTGTGGGAGTGTGCGCGTGTGCGCGTGCAAGCAGTTCGCCGTCGGATAAACTAATACTACACACCGAGGAACTCCGAGCAGCGTAAATATTATAGCCAACAACCGATTAAATAGGGTTGTCATGTCATCTGCAGGCAACTTAATAGCTCACTCATATAGTAATCATACTTATGTCATTATTAATATGCACGGCCTGCCTTTTTTTCTCGTAAAGGGTGTTAAAGATTGCCACGGCCGATTGTAAATCTACAAACTACTAGTACTTCTCTTCTCTCTCCTCTTTTATCTTCTCTAATCTTTAATAGCCCACCTACATGATCTTTATATATTTGCTTAAGATGGCGAAGAAGCGCGCGGGCGGAAGCATGCGGGACGCCATGACGCCGGCCGGCTCTCGGAGCTGTTACCGGGGAAGCAAACTGCTGGGTTCGGCTCCTCTGCTGTTATGTTGTCACTGTACGGGTGCTGTAACTTCAAAATCCACCGTTCACTCTAATCAGAAGGCTCTCCTTCATCTTCCTCGTTTCTCCCATTAATTGAAAAAAAAACACCCACGCCGTGGTGGTGGATAAATCACCCAGGGTGGTTAAGCCGGCACCCACGGCACCGGGACGCAAAACGCCAGGAGCTGATGGCTTCTAAAATCACAACGTTATGTTGCCGGCGCAGGCACGCTCGTGAAGCCCAAACGAACATCGACGGCGATGTTGGAGCTTGGAGGTCAGGAGCTTGCCAACCTCCTGTAGGATATGTAGAACAAGGCTCATGCGGCTACTGAACATGGAGTCACCAGACATGCAGAGTTAGTAATTCTTCGATGCAGAGTCCCGGCGCCATGCGGGCCGGCTTAATGAATGCGGCTCTGTGGACAACCTAGCTGGCCGGTCCGCCGGTGCAGCGAACTTGAGGAACGTCGTCGAGGCATGTTGGTGTTGTGGGTTTTTTTTTAATTAATGAGAGAAACGAGGAAGATGAAGCAGAGCATTTTGATTATGTTAGAAGGGAATAGAGCAAGATTGGTGAAATCATTGTTGTATTGCTTGAGCCTCATGGACATATATATAGGAGTACATAATTATCTTGGAGTATAAGTCAAGGTAGAATAATATCCTACGTTATCCTAGCTTTTCTAATAATCACGATACTCAACAGATTAGAGTGGACGGTGGATTTTAAAGTTACAGCACCCGCACAGTGACAACCTAACAGCAAAGGAGCCGAACCCCAAACTGCTAGGGTAAACATAATCGTAGCCACAGCCCTTGGAGTTCTTTTCGGGTGCACGGGGAGAATCACGTCGCTTTTAAGGCTCTCTAATCGTTAATCATGGAGCTCCAATTTGCTTAGTTTTTTTATCAAGGTGTAACTATTTGGCTTTTTTTCCCTGGGTGATGGGAATTTTTTTGTCGTTACTGTTTTTCTTTACTCTACGTCAATGATTCTTTCTTTTTTAACAACCAACGGTAATAATTTTTCCACGGGGATAGGATGATGTTTACAGATTAGCTTATGGAGCCGCACCATTTAGGAAAAAGCTTTTAGGCCATTTTTTCCTTCTCAGGGAGATGTGTGGAATAGTCAACTTCTTAACGAATGAGCAAGTGGCAGCTCACTCGTGACCCGGCTTGTATTTTCTGCAGTGACATATTCTTTGATTATGACATTGCTAAAGTAATTCAGAGATATATTTTCGAAGTAAGAGGACAACAAGTTGCGTCAAATTATGAAAGAACTCGAGGGAATGGAACTATGTACTGGCACTAGGGTCAGTCAGACCCTAACGATCTCTGGGATTTCTTAAAATCGAAGATAAGTTGTACGAGCACATATGCTTTCATAATCCCTCCTTACAAACTAACGGCTTGAGATAAAAAAAAGACGATTTGAGTGTCTCGGGGGATGACATGCACATATGCTTTCATGAAAAATATATCATCATCTCTCTTGCATACTATCGCTACCGGTTCATGTGCTGCTGATCTTTGATAATTAACGTCAATGTCTGTAGAGAGTCTCTTATTTTGTCACTTTCATATACTAGTGCGAAATTTTCATTATAGAACTTGGCTTGTATATTCCAACAATGGGCTTCCTCAAATGCCCTAGGTCTTCGTGAGCAAGTAAGTTGGATGCACACCCACTTAGTTTCTTTTGTTGAGCTTTCATATATTTATAGCTCTAGTGCATCCGTTCATGGCAATCCCTACTCGCTCACATTGATATCTATTGATGGGCATCTCCATAGCCCGTTGATACGCCTAGTTGATGTGAGACCATCTTCCTCCTTTTTTGTCTTCTCCACAACCACCACTCTATTCCACCTATAGTGCTATGTCCATAGCTCACGCTCATGTATTGCGTGAAAGCTGAATTTTTTTGAGAATACTAAAGTATGAAACAATTGCTTGGCTTGTCATCAGGGTTGTGCATGATTTGAGCATTTTGTCTGACGAAGATGGAGCATAGCCAAACTATATGATTTTGTAGGGATGAACTTTCTTGGCCATGTTATTTTGATAAGACACAATTACTTTGCTAGTATGCTTGACGTATTATTATTTTTATGTCAATATAAACTTTTGTCTTGAATCTTTCGGATATGAACATTCATGCCACAATATAGAAAATTACAGTGATAAATATGTTAGGTAGCATTCCACATCAAAAATTCTGTTTTTATCATTTACCTACTCGAGGACGAGCAGGAATTAAGCTTGGGGATGCTTGATACGTCTCCAACGTATCTATAATTTTTGATTGTTTCATGCTATTATATTATCTGTTTTGGATGCTTAATGGGCTTTAATATGCTCTTTTATATTATTTTTGGGACTAACCTATTAACCGAAGGCCCAGTGCCAGTTTCTGTTTTTTGCCTATATTAGTGTTTCGCAGAAAAGGAAAATCAAACGGAATCCAAATGGAATGAAACCTTAGCGATGATCTTTCTTGGACCGAAAGCAAACCAGAAGACTTGGAGATCAAGTCGGAGATGCAACAAGGCAACCACGGAGGAGGGCGTGCCTAGGGGGGTAGGCGCGCCCCCATCCTCGTGGGCCCCTCGTAGCTCCACCGACGTACTTCTTTCGCCTATATATACTCGTATACCCTAAAAACATCATGGGGAGCCACGAAACCACTTTTCCACCGCCGCAACCTTCTGTACCCGTGATATCTCATCTTGGGGCCTTTTCCGACGATCTGCCGGAGGGGGAATCGATCACGGAGGGCTTCTACATCAACACTAAAGCCTCTCCGATGAGGCGTGAGTAGTTCACCACAGACCTTCGGGTCCATAGTTATTAGCTAGATGGCTTCTTCTCTCTCTTTGATCCTCAATACAAAGTTCTCCTCGATGTTCTTGGAGATCTTCGATGTAATACTCTTCTGCGGCGTGTTTGCCGAGATCCGATGAATTGTGGATTTATGAACTTGATTATCTATGAATAATATTTGTTCTTCTATGAATTCTTATATGCATGATTTGATGTCTTTGCAAGTCTCTTCGAATTATCGGTTTAGTTTGGCCTACCAGATTGATCTTTCTTGCAATGGGAGAAGTGCTTAGCTTTTGGTTCAATCTTGCGGTGTCCTTTCCCATTGACAGTAGGGGCAGCAAGGCACATATTGTATTGTTGCCATCGAGGATAAAAAGATGGGGTTTATATCATATTGCTTGAGTTTATCCCTCTATATCATGTCATCTTGCTTAATGCGTTACTCTGTTCTTATGAACTTAATACTCTAGATGCATGATGGATAGCGGTCGATGTGTGGAGTAATAGTAGTAGATGCAGAATCGTTTCGGTCTACTTGACACGGACGTGATGCCTATATTCATGATCATTGCCTTAGATGTCTTCATAATTATGCACTTTTCTATCAATTGCTCGGCAGTAATTTGTTCACCCACCGTAATACATGCTATCTTGAGAGAAGCCACTAGTGAAACCTATGGCCCCGGGTCTCTTTCTTATTATATTGCATCTCTTTTATTTACATCGCATCTCGTTTACTATTTTGCAATCTTTACTTTCCAATCTATAGAATAAAAATACCAAAAATATTTACTTTACTATCTTTATTAGATCTCACTTTTGCGAGTGGCCGTGAAGGGATTGACAACCCCTTTATCGCGTTGGTTGCAAGGTTCTTGATTGTTTGTGCAGGTACTAGGTGACTTGCGCGTTGTCTCCTACTGGTTTGATACCTTGGTTCTCAAAAACTGAGGGAAATACTTACGCTACTTTGCTGCATCACCCTTTCCTCTTCAAGGGAAAACCAACGCATGCTCAAGAGGTAGCACCTACGAGTACATCAATTTTTGGGTCTGTTTTCTGCGCGAAAACGAATCCGACCCGAGTTCATCTTTTTCATGAACAGGTTACCGAATGTCCTTTTTGAAGGAAAATTTTTCTAGAGTATTGTGCTTTGTTCCTAAAACACATGCCCACAAATTTTGATCCTTTTTCAAGGCGATCTTCACCGTCATGCCGGTGTCAAACCAACTCGACAATGTTGCTCCATGGCTGCCGACCTGTGCTAGACAGATCGTAGCTTCGTCGGGCCGAGTTCAACCTCATCGGATCATCACCCCAGCAAGCCGACCAAGAGTTCAGTGTGGCAAATACTAAATCATCACCAGCATCATCGCCCCGTGGATTACACGGCGTGGGCACACCGGCATCGCCGCGCGGTCACTTCATCAAGCCGGCATCGACCGCGTCACAAATTTTGACCTGTGTCGGCATCGTCGTGCCGCCTTTTTCTTCAAGCCGGCAGCCAACACGCCGACCTCCTTCAACGCATTGGCTGACTTGGAAGTTCCGGAGTCTCGCCTCCGATCTGCTCCGACACTTCGGCTACACCAGGGGCTTCGACATCTCTTCATCAACCTACCCCGGGGACTTTAGCGTCACCAGCCGACCATCTTCGTAACGATAGCTGGACCGGGGGCTTTGCCTCGCCGCAAGCTTGGACCATGTCATCAACACCGAGCACACTAACCAGCTAAGTCGCTTGCATGCTCAACGTTTTTTCAACTTTTACTTTTTGTTTGGTTCAACCAAGCGTTATATTTTTGTCTCAAACAAGAAAGTTTTTTTGTTAGAAACACTTCTTTTTGCCATGTTAACTATGGACTCTTAAATTTATCTGAGTCATTTTATAATAAATGTTTTCTTCTAATATATGAGGAGACCCCGACGATGTTCGCCTGGGGTGCAGGGGGCACTGGGTTTCCCCCCATGTTCGGTTGTCGCAGCGTGCCTGGGGGATCCGCCGTGTCGACTTCCGAATCTGCGTGCGTGGGCGTGGCCTGAGGATGCCTCATGGCGCACCCCATAACGCTCTCTACGGTGGTGATGTGGGTAGCTGGCGGGGGCTTGGGTGCCTCCTCCTTCCCCGTTGTCGCGTCCTCTTCCGCGGCAGGCCCCGTGGGAGGAGCGCCCCTGCTACCTCTTGAGCATGCGTTGGTTTTCCCTTGTAGAGGAAAGGGTGATGCAGCAAAGTAGCTGATACGTCCATTTTGCATCATGCTTTTATATCAATATTTATTGCATTATGGGTTATTATTACACATTATGTCACAATACTTATGCCTATTCTCTCTTATTTTACAAGGTTTACATGAAGAGGGAGAATGCCGGCAGCTGGAATTCTGGGCTGGAAAAGGAGCAAATATTAGAGACCTATTCTGCACAACTCCAAAAGTTCTGAAACTCCACGAAAGTCAGTTTTGGAATATATAAAAAATATTGGGCGAAGAAAGCACCAGAGGGGGGCCACCCACCGTCCACGAGGGTGGGGGGCGCGCCCTACCCCCCTGGGCGCGCCCCCTGCCTCATGGGCCCCCTGGCAGGTCTCCGGTGCCCATCTTTGGCTATATGAAGTCTTTCGCCCTGGAAAAAATCATAAGCAAGCTTTCGGGACGAAACACCGCCGCCACGAGGCGGAACCTGGCAAAACCAATCTAGCGCTCCGGCGGAGCTGTTCTGCCAGGGAAACATCCCTCTGGGAGGGGGGAAATCATCACCATCGTCATCACCATCGATCCTCTCATCGGGAGGGGGTCAATCTCCATCAACATCTTCACCAACACCATCTCCTCTCAAACCCTAGTTCATATCTTGTATCCGATCTTTGTCTCAAAACCTCAGATTGGTACCTGTGGGTTGCTAGTAGTGTTGATTACTCCTTGTAGTTGATGCTAGTTGGTTTATTTGGTGGAAGATCATATGTTCAGATCCTTTATGCATATTCATACCCCTCTGATTATGAACATGAAAATGATTTGTGAGTAGTTACGTTTGTTCCTGAGGACATGGGAGAAGTCTTGCTATAAGTAGTCATGTGAATTTGGTATTCGTTCTATATTTTGATGAGATGTATGTTGTCTTTCCTCTAGTGGTGTTATGTGAACGTCGACTACATGACACTTCACCATTGTTTTGGACTAGAGGAAGGCATTGGGAAGTAATAAGTAGATGATGGGTTGCTAGAGTGACAGAAGCTTAAACCCTAGTTTATGCGTTGCTTCGTAAGGGGCTGATTTGGATCCATCTGTTTCATGCTATGGTTAGGTTTACCTGAATACTTCTTTTGTAGTTGCGGATGCTTGCAATAGGGGTTAGTCATAAGTGGTATGCTTGTCCAAGGAAGGGCAGTACCCAAGCACCGGTCCACCCACATATCAAATTATCAAAGTAACGAACGCGAATCATATGAGCGTGATGAAAACTAACTTGATGATAATTCCCATGTGTCCTCGGGAGCGTTTTCCTTCATATAAGAGTTTGTCCAGGCTTGTCCTTTGCTACAAAAAGGATTGGGCCACCTTGCTGCACCTTATGTACTTTTATCACTTGTTACCCGTTACAAATTTCCTTATCACAAAACTATCTGTTACCCAGTGCTTGCAGAGAGTACCTTACTGAAAACCGCTTGTCATTTCCTTCTGCTCCTTGTTGGGTTCAACACTCTTACTTATCGAAAGGACTATGATAGATCCCCTATACTTGTGGGTCATCAAGACTCTTTTCTGGCGCCGTTGCCGGGGAGTGAGGCGCCTTTGGTAGGTGGAATTTCGTAAGGAAATTTTTTATATAGTGTGCTGAAATTTACTGTCACTTGTTACTATGGAACATAATCCTTTGAGGGGCTTGTTCGGGGTATCTTCACCCCGACCAGTAGAGCAAAGAGTTTCTCCTCGACCTACTGAACCTACTAAAAATGTTTACTTTGAAATTCCTTCGGGTATGATAGAGAAACTGCTAGCTAATCCTTTTACAGGAGATGGAACATTGCATCCCGATTTGCACCTAATCTATGTGGATGAAGTTTGTGGATTATTTTAGCTTGCAGGTATGCCCAAGGATGTTATCAAGAAGAAGGTCTTCCCTTTTATCTTTGAAGGAAAATGCATTGACATGGTTTAGGCTATGTGATGATATTGGATCATGGAACTACAACCGATCGAAATAGGAATTTCATCAGAAGTTTTATCCTATGCATCTGGTTCATCGTGATCGCAATTATATATATATAATTTTTGGCCTCGCGAAGGAGAAAGTATCGCTCAAGCTTGGGGTAGGCTTAAGTCAATGCTATATTCATGCCCCAATCATGAGCTCTCAAGAGAAACTATTATTCAAAATTTGTATGCTCGGCTTTCTCTCAATAATCCTCCATGCTTGATACTTCTTGTACTGGTTCTTTTGTGATGAAGACTATTGAATTCAAATGGGATTTATTGGAAAGAATTAAACGCAACTCTGAAGATTGGGAACTCGACGAAGGTAAGGAGTCAGGTATGACACCTAAGTTTGATTGGGTTAAATCTTTTATGGATACCGATGTTTTCCATGAATTTAGCACTAAATATGGACTTGACTCTGAGATAGTAGCTTCTTTCTGTGAATCATTTGCTACTGATGTTGATCTCCCTAAGGAGAAGTGGTTTAAATATCATCCTCCCATTGAAGTAAAAGTATTTGAACCTATTAAAGTTGAATAAAAGACTATCACTTATAATGTTGATCCTATCGTTCCTACCGCTTATATTGAGAAACCACCTTTCCCTGTTAGAATAAAGGATCATGCTAAAGCTTCAACTGTGGTCAACAAAAGTAATATTAGAACACCGAAACCCTCTGAGCAAATTAAAGTTGAACCTAGTATTGCTATAGTTAAGGATCTCTTGGTCGATAATATTGATGGGCATGTTATTTACCTTTGTGATGAGGCTGCTAGAATTGCTAAACCCAATACTAAAGACAAACATGGACCTGTTGTTGGCATGCCTGTTGTTTCTGTTAAAATAGGAGATCATTGCTATCATGGCTTGTGTGATATGGGTGCTAGTGTCAGTGCAATACCTTATACCTTATATTAAGAAATTATGCATGATATTGCACCTGCTGAGATAGAAGATATTGATGTTACTATTAAGCTTGCCAATAGAGAAACTATCTCACCAGTTGGGATTGTTAGAGATGTTGAAGTCTTGTGTGGGAAAATTAAATATCCTACTGATTTTCTTGTTCTTGCTTCCCCACAAGATAACTTTTGTCCCATTATATTTGGTAGACCCTTCTTGAATACTGTTAATGCTAGGATAGACTACGAAAAGGATATTGTTTCTGTTGGTTTAGGGGATATGTCTCATGATTTTAATTTTGCTAAATTTCATAGACAGCCCCATGATAAAGAATTGCCTAGTAAAGATGAAATTATTGGTCTTGATTCTATTACCATGCCTCCTAATGATCCTTTAGGACAATATTTTCTAGACAACGAAAATGATATGTTTATGAATGAAAGAAGGGAAATAGATGAAGTATTCTTTAAACAGGGACCTATTTTGAAACACAACTTACCTGTTGAAATTCTCGGGGATCCTCCTCCACCCAAGGGTGATCCCGTGTTTGAGCTTAAACCATTACCTGATACTCTTAAGTATGCTTATCTTGATGAAAAGAAGATATATCCTGTTATTATTAGTGCTAATCTTTCAGAGCAGGAAGAAGAGAAATTATTGACAACTCTGAAGAAGCACCGTGCTGCTATTGGATATACTCTTGATGATCTTAAGGGCATTAGTCCCACTCTATGCCAGCACAAAATAAAATTGGAGAAAGACGCTAAACCGGTTGTTGATCACCAACGACGATTAAATCCTAAGATGAAAGAAGTGGTAAGAAAATAAATACTAAAGCTTCTGGAGGCAGTATAATTTATCCTGTTGCTGATAGTCAGTGGGTAAGTCCTGTCCATTGTGTCCCTAAGAAGGGAGGTATTACTGTTGTTCCTAATGATAAAGATGAATTGATCCCACAAAGAATTGTTACATGTTATAGAATGGTAATTGATTTTCGCAAATTAAATAAAGCTACTAAAAAAGATCATTACCCCTTACCTTTTATTGATCAAATGCTAGAAAGATTATCCAAACTTACACATTTTTCCTTTCTAGACGGTTATTCTGGTTTCTCTCAAATACTTGTGTCAAAAGAGGATCAGGAAAAAACCACTTTTACTTGCCCTTTCGGTACCTTTGCTTATAGACGTATGCCTTTTGGTCTATGTAATGCACCTGCTACCTTTCAAAGATGTATGACTGCTATATTCTCTGACTTTTGTGAAAAGATTGTTGAGGCTTTCATGGATGATTTCTCTATTTATGGAACTTCTTTTGATGATTGCTTAAGCAAACTTGACCGAGTTTTGCAGAGATGTGAAGAAACTAATCTTGTCTTGAATTGGGAGAAGTGCCACTTTATGGTTAATGAAGGTATTGTCTTGGGGCATAAAATTTCTGAAAGAGGTATTGAAGTTGATAAGGCTAAAGTTGATGCTATTGAAAAGATGACGTGTCCTAAGGACATTAAAGGTATAAGAAGTTTCCTTGGTCATGTCGGTTTTATAGGAGGTTCATTAAAGACTTCTCAAAAATTTCTAGGCCTCTGACTAATCTCTTACAAAAAGACGTTCCTTTTGTCTTTGATGATGATTGTGTAGAAGCATTTGAAATACTTAAGAAAGCCTTGATTTCTGCACCTATTTGTTCAGCCACCTTAATAAAAAATTAAATGTTATGCAATATGCTAGTAAAACTCTAGACAGTGCCCAGAGAAATTATGCTACTACTGAAAAAGAATTTTTAGCAGTTGTATTTGCTTGTGATAAGTTCAGACCTTATATTGTTGACTCTAAAGTAACTGTTTACACTGATCATGCTGCTATTAAATACCTTATGGAGAAGAAAGATGCTAAACCTAGACTTATTAGATGGGTTCTCTTGCTACAAGAATTTGATTTCCATATTACTGATAGAAAGGGAGCTGAGAACCCCGTTGCAGACAACTTGTCTAGGTTAGAGAATGTTCTTGATGACCCACTACCTATTGATGATAGCTTTCCTGATGAATAATTAGCTGTCATAAATGCTTCTCGTACTGCTGCATGGTATGCTGATTATGCCAACTACATTGTTGCTAAATTTATACCACCTAGTTTCACATATCAGCAAAAGAAAAAGTTTTTCTATGATTTAAGACATTACTTCTGGGATGACCCACACCTTTATAAAGAAGGAGTAGATGGTGTTATTAGACGTTGTGTACCTGAGCATGAACAGGAACAGATCCTACGCAATTGTTACTCCGAAGCTTATGGAGGACACCATGCTGGAGATAGAACTGCGCATAAGGTATTGCAATCCGGTTTTTATTGGCCTACACTTTTTAAAGATGCCCGTAAGTTTGTTTTATCTTGTGATGAATGTCGAAGAACTGGTAATATAAGTAGACGTCAAGAAATGCCTATGAACTATTCACTTGTTATTGAACCATTTGATGTTTGGGGCTTTGATTATATGGGACCGTTTCCTTCCTCTAATGGGTATACACATATTTTAGTTGCTGTTGATTACGTTACTAAGTGGGTAGAAGCTATTCCAACTAGTAGTGCTAATCATAACACCCCTATTAAGATGCTTAAAGAAGTTATTTTTCCGAGGTTTGGAGTCCCTAGATATTTAATGACTGATGGTGGTTCACATTTTATTCATGGTGCCTTTCGAAAAATGCTTGCTAAGTATGATGTTAATCATTGAATTGCATCTCCATATCATCCACAATCGAGTGGTCAAGTAGAATTTTGCAAGAGACTGTTAATAGATCTAGAAAGAATTGGTCCAAAAAGCTTGATGATTCATTATGGGCCTATAGAACTGCATATAAAAATCCTATGGGTATGTCTCCATATAAAATGGTTTATGGAAAAGCATGTCACTTACCTCTTGAACTAGAACACAAGGCATATTGGGCCATTAAAGAGCTCAATTATGATTTCAAACTTGCCGGTGAGAAGAGGCTATTTGACATTAGCTCACTTGATGAATGGAGAACCCAGGCCTATGAGAATGCCAAACTGTTTAAAGAAAAAGTTAGAAGATGGCACGAAAAAAGGATACAAAAGCGTGAGTTTAATGTAGATGATTATGTTTTGCTATACAACTCTCATTTAAGGTTTTTTGCAGGAAAACTTCTCTCTAAATGGGAAGGTCCTTACATTATCGAGGAGGTCTATCGTTCTGGTGCCATAAAAATCAACAACTTCGAAGGCACAAACCCAAAGGTGCTGAACGGTCAAAGAATCAAACATTTTATCTCAGATAATCCCATAAATGTTGAAACTAATGTTATTGAAACCGTAACCCCGGAGGAATATATAAGGGACACTTTCCAGAACCTTTCAGACTCCGAAAAGGAATAGGTATGTGGTGCGGTAAGTAAACCGACTCCAAAACAGTTCTAATGGCAATTTTTCTCCGTTCTGGAATATTTAAGAAAATAGGAAAATAAGAAGTAGTCCGAAAGGGACATGAGGCATCCACGAGGGTGGAGGGCGCGCCCTACCCCCTGGGCGTGCCCCCTGCCTCGTGGGCACCTCGTGTGCCCTCCGGACTCCATTTTCTTGCACGATACTGTTGGAAATATGCCCTAGAGGCAATAATAAATGGTTATTATTATATTTCTTTGTTCATGATAATTGTCTATTGTTCATGCTATAATTGTATTATCCGGAAATTGTAATACATGTGTGAATGCATAGACCACAACGTGTCCCTAGTAAGCCTCTAGTTGACTAGCTCGTTGATCAACAGATAGTCATGGGTTTCCTGACTATGGACATTGGATGTCATTGATAACGGGATCACATCATTAGGAGAATGATGTGATGGACAAGACCCAATCCTAAGCATAGCACAAAAGATCGTGTTTGCTAGAGCTTTTCCAATGTCAAGTATCATTTCCTTTGACCACGAGATCGTGCAACTCCCGGATACCGTAGGAGTGCTTTGGGTGTGCCAAACGTCACAACGTAACTGGGTGACTATAAAGGTACACTACGGGTATCTCCGAAAGTGTCTGTTGAGTTGGCACGGATCGAGACTGGGATTTGTCACTCCGTATGACGGAGAGGTATCTCTGGGCCCACTCGGTAATGCATCATCATAATGAGCTCAATGTGACTAAGGAGTTAGTCACGGGATCATGCATTACGGTACGAGTAAAGTGACTTGCCGGTAACGAGATTGAACAAGTTATTGGGATACCGACGATCGAATCTCGGGCAAGTAACGTACCGATTGACAAGGGAATTGTATACGGGATTGATTGAATCCTCGACATCGTGGTTCATCCGATGAGATCATCGTGGAACATGTGGGAGCCAACATGGGTATCCAGATCCCGCTGTTGGTTATTGACCGGAGAGGCGTCTCGGTCATGTCTGCATGTCTCCCGAACCCGTAGGGTCTACACACTTAAGGTTCGGTGACGCTAGGGTTGTAGAGATATTAGTATGCGGAAACCCGAAAGTTGTTCGGAGTCCCGGATGAGATCCCGGACGTCACGAGCAGTTCCGGAATGGTCCGAAGGTGAAGAATTATATATAGGAAGTCAAGTTTCGGCCACCGGGAAAGTTTCGGGGGTCACCGGTATTGTACCGGGACCACCGGAAGGGTCCCGGGGGTCCACCGGGTGGGGCCACCTATCCCGGAGGGCCCCATGGGCTGAAGTGGGAAGGGAACCAGCCCCTAGTGGGCTGGGGCACCCCCCCATGGGCCTCCCCCTGCGCCTAGGGTTGGAAACTCTGGGGGTGGGGGGCGCCCCGCCTGACTTGGGGGTAAGTTTCCGCCCTGGCCGCCGCCCCCCCCTTGTAGATGGGATCCAGGGCCGGCGCCCCCCTCCCAGCGGGCCTATATGTTGGAAATATGCCCTAGGGGCAATAATAAATGGTTATTATTATATTTCTTTGTTCATGATAATTGTCTATTGTTCATGCTATAATTGTATTATCCGGAAATCGTAATACATGTGTGAATGCATAGACCACAATGTGTCCCTAGTAAGCCTCTAGTTGACTAGCTCGTTGATCAACAGATAGTCATGGGTTTCCTGACTATGGACATTGGATGTCATTCATAACGGGATCACATCATTAGGAGAATGATGTGATGGACAAGACCCAATCCTAAGCATAGCACAAAAGATCGTGTAGTTCGTTTGCTAGAGCTTTTCCAATGTCAAGTATCATTTCCTTTGACCATGAGATCGTGCAACTCCCGGATACCGTAGGAGTGCTTTGGGTGTGCCAAACGTCACAACGTAACTGGGTGACTATAAAGGTACACTACGGGTATCTCCGAAAGTGTCTGTTGAGTTCGCACGGATCGAGACTGGGATTTGTCATTCCGTATGACGGAGAGGTATCTCTGGGCCCACTCGGTAATGCATCATCATAATGAGCTCAATGTGACTAAGGAGTTAGTCATGGGATCATGCATTACGGTACGAGTAAAGTGACTTGCCGGTAACAAGATTGAACAAGGTATTGGGATACCGACGATCGAATCTCGGGCAAGTAACGTACCGATTGACAAAGGGAATTGTATACGGGATTGATTGAATCCTCGACATGTGGGAGCCAACATGGGTATCCAGATCTCGCTGTTGGTTATTGACCGGAGAGGCGTCTCGGTCATGTCTGCATGTCTCCCGAACCCGTAGGGTCTACACACTTAAGGTTCGGTGACGCTAGGGTTGTAGAGATAATAGTATGCGGAAACCCGAAAGTTGTTCGGAGTCCTGGATGAGATCCCGGACGTCACGAGGAGTTCCGGAATGGTCCGGAGGTGAAGAATTATATATAGGACGTCATGTTTCGGCCACCGGGAAAGTTTCGGGGGTCACCGGTATTGTACCGGGACCACCGGAAGGGTCCCGGGGGTCCACCGGGTGGGGCCACCTATCCCGGAGGGCCCCATGGGCTGAAGTGGGAAGGGAACCAGCCCTTAGTGGGCTGGGGCGCCCCCCATGGGCCTCCCCCCTGCGCCTAGGGTTGGAAACCCTGGGGTGGGGG
>NC_057808.1:466541828-466553518 GCF_018294505.1 Triticum aestivum
TGGCGCCTCCCTCTCCCCCTACAACACCTCTACCTCTCGCAGAAGCTTGGCGAAGCCCTGCCGAGATCCCCGCTACATCCACCACCACGCCATCGTGCTGCTGGATCTCCATCAACCTCTCCTTCCCCCTTGCTGGATCAAGAAGGAGGAGACGTTGCTGCTCCGAACGTGTGTTGAACGCGGAGGTGCCGTCCATTCGGCACTAGGTCATCGGTGATTTGGATCATGGCGAGTACGACTCCATCAACCCCGTTCATTAGAACGCTTCCGCTCGCGATCTACAAGGGTATGTAGATGCACTCCTTTCCCCTCGTTGCTAGTATACTCCATAGATGGATCTTGGTGATGCGTAGGAAATTTTAAAATTCTGCTACGATCCCCAACAGTGGCATCATGAGCCAGGCCTATGCGTAGTTACTATGCACGAGTAGAACACAAAACAGTTGTGGGCGTAGATGTTGTTAATTTTTCTTGCCACTACTAGTCTTATCTTGTTTCGGCGGTATTGTGGGATGAAGTGGCCCGGACCGACCTTACACGTACGCTTACGTGAGACAGGTTCCACCGACTGACATGCACTAGTTGCATAAGGTGGCTAGCGGGTGTCTGTCTCTCCCGCTTTAGTCGGAACGGATTCGATGAAAAGGGTCCTTATGAAGGGTAAATAGAAATTGGCATATCACGTTGTGGTTTTACGTAGGTAAGAAACGTTCTTGCTAGAAACCTATAGAAGCCACGTAAAAAAACTTGCAACAACAATTAGAGGACGTCTAACTTGTTTTTGCAGCATGTGCCTTGTGATGTGATATGGCCAGAAGATGTGATGAATGATATATGTGATGTATGAGATTGATCATATTCTTGTAATAGGAATCACGACTTGCATGTCGATGAGTATGACAACCGGCAGGAGCCATAGAAGTTGTCTTTATTATTTTGTATGACATGCGTGTCATTGAATAACGCTATGTAAATTACTTTACTTTATTGCTAAACGCGTTAGCCATAGAGGTAGAAGTAATCGTTGGCGTGACAACTTCATGAAGACACGATGATGGAGATCATGGTGTCATGCCGGTGACGAAGATGATCATGGCGCCCCGAAGATGGAGATCAAAGGAGCAAAATGATATTGGCCATATCATGTCACTATTTGATTACATGTGATGTTTATCATGTTTTGCATCTTATTTGCTTAGAACGACGGTAGTAAGTAAGATGATCCCTTATAATAATTTCAAGAAAGTGTTCCCCCTAACTGTGCACCATTGCGAAGGTTCGTTGTTTCGAAGCACCACGTGATGATCGGGTGTGATAGATTCTAACGTTCGCATCCAACGGGTGTTGACGAGCCTAGCATGTACAGACATGGCCTCGGAACACACGCAATACACTTAGGTTGACTTGACGAGCCTAGCATGTACAGACATGGCCTCGGAACACGGAAGACCGAAAGGTCGAGCATGAGTCGTATAGAAGATACGATCAACATGGAGATGTACACCGATCTTGACTAGTCCGTCTCACGTGATGATCGGACACGGCCTAGTTAACTCGGATCATGTTTCACTTAGATGACTAGAGGGATGTCTATCTGAGTGGGAGTTCATTGAATAATTTTATTAGATGAACTTAATTATCATGAACTTAGTCTAAAATCTTTACAATATGTCTTGTAGATCAAATGGCCCACGCTGTCGTCAACTTCAACGCGTTCCTAGAGAAAACCAAGCTGAAAGATGATGGAAGTAAGTATACGGACTAGGTCCGGAACCTGAGGATCATCCTCATAGCTGCCAAGAAAGATTATGTCCTAGAAGCACCGCTAGGTGAAGCACCCATCCCAGAGAACCAAGACGTTATGAACGCTTGGCAATCACGTGCTGATGATTACTCCCTCGTTCAGTGCGGCATGCTTTACAGCTTAGAACCGAGGCTCCAAAAGCGTTTTGAGAAGCATGGAGCATATGAGATGTTCGAAGAGCTGAAAATGGTTTTCCAAGCTCATGCCCGGGTCGAGAGATATGAAGTCTCCGACAAGTTCTTCAGCTGTAAAATGGCGGAAAATAGTTCTGTTAGTGAGCACACACTCAGAATGTCTGGGTTACACAACTGCTTGTCTCACCTGGGAGTTAATCTCCCGGATGACGCGGTCATTGACAGAATCCTTCAGTCGCTTCCACCTAGCTACAAGAGCTTTGTGATGAACTTCAATATGCAGGGGATGGAAAAGACCATTCCTGAGGTATATTCAATGCTGAAATCAGCGGAGGTGGAGATCAGAAAGGAACATCAAGTGTTGATGGTGAATAAAACCACTAAGTTCAAGAAAGGCAAGGGTAAGAAGAACTTCAAGAAGGACGGCAAGGGAGTTGCCGCGCCCGGTAAGCCAGTTGCCGGGAGGAAGTCAAAGAATGGACCCAAGCCTGAGACTGAGTGCTTTTATTGCAAGGGAAGTGGTCACTGGAAGCGGAACTGCCCCAAATACTTAGCGGACAAGAAGGCCGGCAACACCAAAGGTATATGTGATATACATGTAATTGATGTGTACCTTACCAGTACTCGTAGTAGCTCCTGGGTATTTGATACCGGTGCGGTTGCTCATATTTGTAACTCAAAACAGGAGCTGCGGAATAAGCGGAGACTGGTGAAGGACGAGGTGACGATGCGCGTCGGGAATGGTTCCAAGGTCGATGTGATCGCCGTCGGCACGCTGCCTCTGCATTTACCTACGGGATTAGTTTTAAACCTCAATAATTGTTATTTAGTGCCAGCTTTGAGCATGAACATTGTATCTGGATCTCGTTTAATTCAAGATGGCTACTCATTCAAATCCGAGAATACTGGTTGTTCTATTTATATGAGAGATATGTTTTATGATCATGCCCCGCTGGTCAATGGTTTATTCTTGATGAATCTCGAACTTGATGTTACACATATTCATAGTGTGAATACCAAATGATGTAAAGTTGATAACGATAGTCCCACATACTTGTGGCACTGCCGCCTTGGTCACATTGGTGTCAAGCGCATGAAGAAGCTCCATGCAGATGGACTTTTGGAGTCTCTTGATTGCGAATCATTTGACACGTGCGAACCATGCCTCATGGGTAAGATGACCAAGACTCCGTTCTCCAGAACAATGGAGCGAGCAACCAACTTATTGGAGATCATACATACCGATGTGTGCGGTCCAATGAGTGTTGAGGCTCGCGGAGGATATCGTTATGTTCTCACTCTCACTGATGACTTAAGTAGATATGGGTATGTCTACCTAATGAAACACAAGTCTGAAACCTTTGAAAAGTTCAAGGAATTTCAGAGTGAGGTTGAGAATCAACGTGACAGGAAAATAAAGTTCTTACGATCAGATCGTGGTGGAGAATATTTAAGTCACGAATTTGGTACGCACTTAAAGAAATGTGGAATCGTTTCACAACTCACGCCGCCTGGAACACCTCAGCGAAATGGTGTGTCCGAACGTCGTAATCGCACTCTATTGGATATGGTGCGACCTATGATGTCTCTTACCGATCTACCGCTCTCATTTTGGGGCTATGCTTTAGAGACTGCCGCATTCACTTTAAATAGGGCTCCGTCGAAATCCGTTGAGACGACACCGTATGAATTATGGTTTGGGAAGAAACCTAAGCTGTCGTTTCTAAAAGTTTGGGGATGCGATGCTTATGTTAAGTAACTTCAACCTCAAAAGCTCGAACCCAAGTCGGAGAAATGCGTCTTCATAGGATACCCTAAGGAAACTATTGGGTATACCTTCTACCTTAGATCCGAAGGCAAGATCTTCGTTGCCAAGAACGGGTCCTTTCTGGAGAAAGAGTTTCTCTCGAAGGAAGTAAGTGGGAGAAAAGTGGAACTTGATGAGGTGATAGTCACCCCTTCCAAACCGGAAAGTAGCGCAGCGCGGGAAGATATTCCTGTGGTGCCTACACCGACTGGGGAGGAAGTTAATGATGATGATCATGAAGCTTCGGATCAAGTTACTGCTGAAATTGAAGGTCCACAAGGACACGTTCCGCACCAGAGTGGTACGGCAACCCTGTCCTGGAAATCATGGTGTTAGACAACGGTGAACCTTCGAACTATGAAGAAGCGATGGCGGGCCCGGATTCCGACAAATGGCTAGAAGCCATGAAATCCGAGATAGGATCCATGTATGAAAACGAAGTATGGACTTTGACTAACTTGCCCGATGATCGGCGAGCCATAGAAAATAAATGGATCTTTAAGAAGAAGACAGACGCGGATGGTAATGTGACCATCTATAAGGCTCGACTTGTCGCTAAGGGTTATCGACAAGTTCAAGGGGTTGACTACGATGAGACTTTCTCACCCGTAGCGAAGCTGAAGTCCGTCCGAATCATGTTAGCAATTGCCGCATTCTATGATTATGAGATATGGCAAATGGACGTCGAAACGGCATTCCTTAACGGCTTCCTTTAGGAAGAATTGTATATGATGCAGCCGGAAGGTTTTGTCGATCCTAAGAATGCTAACAAAGTATGCAAGCTCCAGCGCTCAATCTATGGGCTGGTGCAAGCATCTCGGAGTTGGAACATTCGCTTTGATGAGATGATCAAAGCGTTTGGGTTTACACAGACTTATGGAGAAGCCTGTGTTTACAAGAAAGTGAGTGGGAGCTCTGTGGCATTTCTCATATTATATGTGGATGACATACTATTGATGGGAAATGATATAGAATTCTTGGAAAGTATAAAGGCCTATTTGAATAAGTGTTTTTCAATGAAGGACCTTGGAGAAGCTGCTTATATATTAGGCATCAAGATCTATAGAGATAGATCAAGACGCCTCATTGGTCTTTCACAGAGTACGTACCTTGACAAGATATTGAAGAAGTTCAATATGGATCAGTCCAAGAAGGGGTTCTTGCCTGTATTGCAAGGTGTGAAATTGAGCACGGCTCAATGCCCGACCACGGCAGAAGATAGAGAAAAGATGAGTGTCATCCCCTATGCCTCGGCCACAGGGTCTATTATGTATGCCATGCTGTGTACCAGACCTGATGTAAACCTTGCCGTAAGTTTGGTAGGAAGGTACCAAAGTAATCCCGGCATGGAACACTGGACAGCGGTCAAGAATATCCTGAAGTACCTAAAGAGGACTAAGGATATGTTTCTCGTTTATGGAGGTGACGAAGAGCTCGTCGTAAAGGGTTACGTCGACGCTAGCTTCGACACAGATCTGGATGACTCGAAGTCACAAACCGGATACGTGTATATTTTGAATGGAGGGGCAGTAAGCTGGTGCAGTTGCAAGCAAAGCGTCGTGGCGGGATCTACATGTGAAGCGGAGTACATGGCGGCCTCAGAGGCAGCACAGGAAGCAGTCTGGATAAAGGAGTTCATTATCGACCTAGGGGTGATTCCCAATGCGTCGGGCCCGATGACTCTCTTCTGTGACAACACTAGAGCTATTGCCCTTGCCAAGGAGCCCAGGTTTCACAGGAAGACCAGGCATATCAAGCGTCGCTTCAACTCCATTCGTGAAAGTGTTCAGAATGGAGACATAGATATTTGTAAAGTACATACGGACCTGAATGTAGCAGATCCGTTGACTAAACCTCTCCCTAGAGCAAAACATGATCAACACCAGAACGCTATGGGTGTTCGTTTCATCACAATGTAACTAGATTATTGACTCTAGTGCAAGTGGGAGACTGTTGGAAATATGCCCTAGAGGCAATAATAAATGGTTATTATTATATTTCTTTCTTCATGATAATTGTCTATTGTTCATGCTATAATTGTATTATCCGGAAATCATAATACATGTGTGAATGCATAGACCACAACGTGTCCCTAGTAAGCCTCTAGTTGACTAGCTCGTTGATCAACAGATAGTTATGGGTTTCTTGACTATGGACATTGGATGTCATTGATAACGGGATCACATCATTAGGAGAATGATGTGATGGACAAGACCCAATCCTAAGCATAGCACAAAAGATCGTGTAGTTCGTTTGCTAGAGCTTTTCCAATGTCAAGTATCATTTTCCTTAGACCATGAGATCGTGCAACTCCCGGATACCGTAGGAGTGCTTTGGGTGTGCCAAACGTCACAACGTAACTGGGTGACTATAAAGGTACACTACGGGTATCTCCGAAAGTGTCTGTTGAGTTGGCATGGATCGAGACTTGGATTTGTCACTCCGTATGACGGAGAGGTATCTGTGGGCCCACTCGGTAATGCATCATCATAATGAGCTCAATGTGACTAAGGAGTTAGTCACGGGACATGCATTACGGTACGAGTAAAGTGACTTACCGGTAACGAGATTGAACAAGGTATTGGGATACCGACGATCGAATCTCGGGCATGTAACGTACCGATTGACAAAGGGAATTGTATACGGGATTGATTGAATCCTCGACATCGTGGTTCATCCGATGAGATCATCCTGGAACATGTGGGAGCCAACGTGGGTATCCAGATCCCGCTGTTGGTTATTGACCGGAGAGGCGTCTCGGTCATGTCTGCATGTCTCCCGAACCCGTAGGGTCTACACACTTAAGGTTCGGTAACGCTAGGGTTGTAGAGATAATAGTATGCGGAAACCCGAAATTTGTTCGGAGTCCCGGATGAGATCCCGGACGTCACGAGGAGTTCCGGAATGGTCCGGAGGTGAAGAATTATATATAGGAAGTCAAGTTTCGGCCACCGGGAAAGTTTCGGGGGTCACCGGTATTGTACCGGGACCACCGGAAGGGTCCCGGGGGTCCATCGGGTGCGCCACCTATCCCGGAGGGCCCCATGGGCTGAAGTGGGAAGGGAACCAGCCCTTAGTGGGCTGGGGCGCCCCCCATGGGCCTCCCCCCTGCGCCTACGGTTCGAAACCCTGGGGTGGGGGGCGCCCCACTTGCCTTGGGGGGCAAGTTTCCCCCTGGCCGCCGCCCCCCTTGTAGATGGGTTCCAGGGCCGGCGCCCCCCCTCCAGGGGGCCTTTATATAGTGGGGGGGAGGGAGGGCAGTAGCACCACAGCCTCTGGCGCCTCCCTCTCCCCCTGCAACACCTCTCCCTCTCGCAGAAGCTTGGCGAAGCCCTGCCCGAGATCCCCGCTACATCCACCACCACGCCGTCGTGCTGCTGGATCTCCATCAACCTCTCCTTCCCCCTTGCTGGATCAAGAAGGAGGAGACGCTGCTGCTCCGTATGTGTGTTGAACGCGGAGGTGCCGACCGTTCGGCACTAGGTCATCGGTGATTTGGATCACGGCGAGTACGACTCCATCAACCCCGTTCATTAGAACGCTTCCGCTCGCGATCTACAAGGGTATGTAGATGCACTCCTTTCCCCTCGTTGCTAGTATACTCCATAGCTGGATCTTGGTGATGCATAGGAAATTTTAAAATTCTGCTATGATCCCCAACAGTGGCATCATGAGCCAGGCCTATGCGTAGTTACTATGCACGAGTAGAACACAAAGCAGTTGTGGGCGTAGATGTTGTCATTTTTTCTTGCCACTACTAGTCTTATCTTGTTTCGGCGGTATTGTGGGATGAAGCGGCCCGGACCGACCTTACACGTACGCTTACGTGAGACACGTTCCACCGACTGACATGCACTAGTTGCATAAGGTGGCTAGCAGGTCTGTCTCTCCCACTTTAGTCGGAACGGATTCCATCAAAAGGGTCCTTATGAAGGGTAAATAGAAATTGGCATATCACGTTGTGGTTTTACGTAGGTAAGAAACGTTCTTGCTAGAAACCTATAGAAGCCACGTAAAAAACTTGCAACAACAATTAGAGGACATCTAACTTGTTTTTGCAGCATGTGCCTTGTGATGTGATATGGCCAGTAGATGTGATGAATGATATATGTGATGTATGAGATTGATCATATTCTTGTAATAGGAATCACGACTTGCATGTCGATGAGTATGACAACCGGCAGGAGCCATAGGAGTTGTCTTTATTATTTTGTATGACCTGCGTGTCATTGAATAACGCCATGTAAATTACTTTACTTTACGCGTTAGCCATAGAAGTAGAAGTAATCGTTGGCGTGACAACTTCATGAAGACACGATGATGGAGATCATGATGATGGAGATCATGGTGTCATGCCGGTGACGAAGATGATCATGGCGCCCCGAAGATGGAGATCAAAGGAGCAAAATGATATTGGCCATATCATGTCACTATTTGATTACATGTGATGTTTATCATGTTTTGCATCTTATTTGCTTAGAACGACGGTAGTAAGTAAGATGATCCCTTATAATAATTTCAAGAAAGTGTTCCCCCTAACTGTGCACCGTTGCGAAGGTTCGTTGTTTCGAAGCACCACGTGATGATCGGGTGTGATAGATTGTAACGTTCGCATACAACGCGTGTTGTCGAGCCTAGCATGTACAGACATGGCCTCGGAACACACGCAATACACTTAGGTTGACTTGACGAGCTTAGCATGTACAGACATGGCCTCGGAACACGGAAGACCGAAAGGTCGAGCATGAGTCGTATAGAAGATACGATCAACATGGAGATGTACACCGATCTTGACTAGTCCGTCTCACGTGATGATCGGACACGGCCTAGTTAACTCGGATCATGTTTCACTTAGATGACTAGAGGGATGTCTATCTGAGTGGGAGTTCATTGAATAATTTGATTAGACGAACTTAATTATCATGAACTTAGTCTAAAATCTTTACAATATGTCTTGTAGATCAAATGGCCCACGTTGTCCTCAACTTCAACGCGTTCCTAGAGAAAACCAAGCTGAAAGATGATGGCAGTAACTATACGGACTGGGTCCGGAACCTGAGGATCATCCTCATAGCTGCCAAGAAAGATTATGTCCTAGAAGCACCGCTAGGTGAAGCACCCATCCTAGAGAACCAAGACGTTATGAACGCTTCGCAATCACGTGCAGATGATTACTCCCTCGTTCAATGCGGCATGCTTTACAGCTTAGAACCGGAGCTCCAAAAGCGTTTTGAGAAACATGGGGCATATGAGATGTTCGAAGAGCTGAAAATGGTTTTCCAAGCTCATGCCCGGGTCGAGAGATATGAAGTCTCCGACAAGTTCTTCAGCTGTAAAATGGCGGAAAATAGTTCTGTTAGTGAGCACACACTCAGAATGTCTGGGTTACACAACAACTTGTCTCAGCTGGGAGTTAATCTCCCGGATGACGCGGTCATTGACAGAATCCTTCAGTCGCTTCCACCGAGCTACAAGAGCTTTGTGATGAACTTCAATATGCAGGGGATGGAAAAGACTATTCCTGAGGTATATTCAATGCTGAAATCAGCGGAGGTGGAGATCAGAAAGGAACATCAAGTGTTGATGGTGAATAAAACCACTAAGTTCAAGAAGGGCAAGGGTAAGAAGAACTTCAAGAAGGACGGCAAGGGAGTTGCCGCGCCCGGTAAGCCAGTTGCCGGGAACAAGTCAAAGAATGGACCCAAGCCTGAGACTGAGTGCTTTTATTTCAAGGGAAGTGGTCATTGGAAGCGGAACTGCCCCAAATACTTAGCGGACAAGAAGGCCGGCAACACCAAAGGTATATGTGATATACATGTAATTGATGTGTACCTTACCAGTACTCGTAGTAGCTCCTGGGTATTTGATACCGGTGCGGTTGCTCATATTTGTAACTCAAAACAGGAGCTGCGGAATAAGCGGAGACTGGCGAAGGACGAGGTGACGATGCGCGTCGGGAATGGTTCCAAGGTCGATGTGATCACCGTCGGCACGCTGCCTCTGCATTTACCTACGGGATTAGTTTTAAACCTCAATAATTGTTATTTAGTGCCAGCTTTGAGCATGAACATTGTATCTGGATCTCGTTTAATTCGAGATGGCTACTCATTTAAATCCGATAATAATGGTTGTTCTATTTATATGAGAGATATGTTTTATGGTCATGCCCCGCTGGTCAATGGTTTATTCTTGATGAATCTCGAACGTGATGTTACACATATTCATAGTGTGAATACCAAAAGATGTAAAGTTGATAACGATAGTCCCACATACTTGTGGCACTGCCGCCTTGGTCACATTGGTGTCAAGCGCATGAAGAAGCTCCATGCAGATGGACTTTTGGAGTCTCTTGATTAGGAATCATTTGACACGTGCGAACCATGCCTCATGGGTAAGATGACCAAGACTCCGTTCTCCGGAACAATGGAGCGAGCAACCAACTTATTGGAAATCATACATACCGATGTGTGCGGTCCAATGAGTGTTGAGGCTCGCGGAGGATATCGTTATGTTCTCACTCTCACTGATGACTTAAGTAGATATGGGTATGTCTACCTAATGAAACACAAGTCTGAAACCTTTGAAAAGTTCAAGGAATTTTAGAGTGAGGTTGAGAATCAACGTGACAGGAAAATAAAGTTCTTACGATCAGATCGTGGTGGAGAATATTTAAGTCACGAATTTGGTACACACTTAAAGAAATGTGGAATCGTTTCACAACTCACGCCGCCTGGAACACCTCAGCGAAATGGTGTGTCCGAACGTCGTAATCGCACTCTATTGGATATGGTGCGATCTATGATGTCTCTTACTGATCTACCGCTCTCATTTTGGGGCTATGCTTTAGAGACTGCCGCATTCACTTTAAATAGGGCTCCGTCGAAATCCGTTGAGACGACACCGTATGAATTATGGTTTGGGAAGAAACCTAAGCTGTCGTTTCTAAAAGTTTGGGGATGCGATGCTTATGTCAAGAAACTTCAACCTGAAAAGCTCGAACCCAAGTCGGAGAAATGCGTCTTCATAGGATACCCTAAGGAAACTATTGGGTATACCTTCTACCTCAGATCCGAAGGCAAGATCTTCGTTGCCAAGAACGGGTCCTTTCTGGAGAAAGAGTTTCTCTCGAAGGAAGTAAGGGGGAGGAATGTGGAACTTGATGAGGTGATAGTCACCCCTTCCGAACCGGAAAGTAGCGCAGCGCGGGAAGATATTCCTGTGGTGCGTACACCGACTGGGGAGGAAGTTAATGATGATGATCATGAAGCTTCGGATCAAGTTACTGCTGAAATTGAAGGTCCACAAGGACACGTTCCACACCAGAGTGGTACGGCAACCCTGTCCTGGAAATCATGGTGTTAGACAACGGTGAACCTTCGAACTATGAAGAAGCGATGGCGGGCCCGGATTCCGAGAAATGGCTAGAAGCCATGAAATCCGAGATAGGATCCATGTATGAAAACGAAGTATGGACTTTGACTAACTTGCCCGATGATCGGCGAGCCATAGAAAATAAATGGATCTTTAAGAAGAAGACAGACGCGGATGGTAATGTGACCATCTATAAGGCTCGACTTGTCGCTAAGGGTTATCGACAAGTTCAAGGGGTTGACTACGATGAGACTTTCTCACCCGTAGCGAAGCTGAAGTCCGTCCGAATCATGTTAGCAATTGCCGCATTCTATGATTATGAGATATGGCAAATGGACGTCGAAACGGCATTCCTTAACGGCTTCCTTTAGGAAGAATTGTATATGATGCAGCCGGAAGGTTTTGTCGATCCTAAGAATGCTAACAAAGTATGCAAGCTCCAGCGCTCAATCTATGGGCTGGTGCAAGCATCTCGGAGTTGGAACATTCGCTTTGATGAGATGATCAAAGCGTTTGGGTTTACACAGACTTATGGAGAAGCCTGTGTTTACAAGAAAGTGAGTGGGAGCTCTGT
>NC_057808.1:466553594-466617443 GCF_018294505.1 Triticum aestivum
GCATTTCTCATATTATATGTGGATGACATACTATTGATGGGAAATGATATAGAATTCTTGGAAAGTATAAAGGCCTATTTGAATAAGTGTTTTTCAATGAAGGACCTTGGAGAAGCTGCTTATATATTAGGCATCAAGATCTATAGAGATAGATCAAGACGCCTCATTGGTCTTTCACAGAGTACGTACCTTGACAAGATATTGAAGAAGTTCAATATGGATCAGTCCAAGAAGGGGTTCTTGCCTGTATTGCAAGGTGTGAAATTGAGCACGGCTCAATGCCCGACCACGGCAGAAGATAGAGAAAAGATGAGTGTCATCCCCTATGCCTCGGCCACAGGGTCTATTATGTATGCCATGCTGTGTACCAGACCTGATGTAAACCTTGCCGTAAGTTTGGTAGGAAGGTACCAAAGTAATCCCGGCATGGAACACTGGACAGCGGTCAAGAATATCCTGAAGTACCTAAAGAGGACTAAGGATATGTTTCTCGTTTATGGAGGTGACGAAGAGCTCGTCGTAAAGGGTTACGTCGACGCTAGCTTCGACACAGATCTGGATGACTCGAAGTCACAAACCGGATACGTGTATATTTTGAATGGAGGGGCAGTAAGCTGGTGCAGTTGCAAGCAAAGCGTCGTGGCGGGATCTACATGTGAAGCGGAGTACATGGCGGCCTCAGAGGCAGCACAGGAAGCAGTCTGGATAAAGGAGTTCATTATCGACCTAGGGGTGATTCCCAATGCGTCGGGCCCGATGACTCTCTTCTGTGACAACACTAGAGCTATTGCCCTTGCCAAGGAGCCCAGGTTTCACAGGAAGACCAGGCATATCAAGCGTCGCTTCAACTCCATTCGTGAAAGTGTTCAGAATGGAGACATAGATATTTGTAAAGTACATACGGACCTGAATGTAGCAGATCCGTTGACTAAACCTCTCCCTAGAGCAAAACATGATGAACACCAGAACGCTATGGGTGTTCGTTTCATCACAATGTAACTAGATTATTGACTCTAGTGCAAGTGGGAGACTGTTGGAAATATTCCCTAGAGGCAATAATAAATGGTTATTATTATATTTCTTTCTTCATGATAATTGTCTATTGTTCATGCTATAATTGTATTATCCGGAAATCATAATACATGTGTGAATGCATAGACCACAACGTGTCCCTAGTAAGCCTCTAGTTGACTAGCTCGTTGATCAACAGATAGTCATGGGTTTCCTGACTATGGGCATTGGATGTCATTGATAACGGGATCATATCATTAGGAGAATGATGTGATGGACAAGACCCAATCCTAAGCATAGCACAAAAGATCGTGTAGTTCGTTTGCTAGAGCTTTTCCAATGTCAAGTATCATTTCCTTTGACCATGAGATCGTGCAACTCCCGGATACCGTAGGAGTGCTTTGGGTGTGCCAAACGTCACAATGTAACTGGGTGACTATAAAGGTACACTACGGGTATCTCCGAAAGTGTCTGTTGAGTTGGCACGGATCGAGACTGGGATTTGTCACTCCGTATGACGGAGAGGTATCTGTGGGCCCACTCGGTAATGCATCATCATAATGAGCTCAATGTGACTAAGGAGTTAGTCACGGGATCATGCATTACGGTACGATTAAAGTGACTTGCCGGTAACGAGATTGAACAAGGTATTGGGATACCGACGATCGAATCTCAGGCAAGTAACGTACCGATTGACAAAGGGAATTGTATACGGGATTGATTGAATCCTCGACATCGTGGTTCATCCGATGAGATCATCCTGGAACATGTGGGAGCCAACATGGGTATCCAGATCCCGCTGTTGGTTAATTACCGGAGAGGCGTCTCGGTCATGTCTGCATGTCTCCCGAACCCGTAGGGTCTACACACTTAAGGTTCGGTGACGCTAGGGTTGTAGAGATATTAGTATGCGGAAACCCGAAAGTTGTTCGGAGTCCCGGATGAGATCCTGGACGTCACGAGGAGTTCCGGAATGGTCCGGAGGTGAAGAATTATATATAGGAAGTCAAGTTTCGGCCACCGGGAAAGTTTCGGGGGTCACCGGTATTGTACCGGGACCACCGGAAGGGTCCCGGGGGTCCACCGGGTGGGGCCACCTATCCCGGAGGGCCCCATGGGCTGAAGTGGGAAGGGAACCAGCCCCTAGTGGGCTGGGGCGCCCCCCCATGGGCCTCCCCCTGCGCCTAGGGTTGGAAACCCTGGGGGTGGGGGCGCCCCACCTGACTTGGGGGGTAAGTTTCCCCCCTGGCCGCCGCCCCCCCCCCTTGTAGATGGGATCCAGGGCCGGCGCCCCCCTCCCAGGGGGCCTATATATAGTGGGGGGGAGGGAGGGCAGCAGCACCACAGCCCCTGATGCCTCCCTCTCCCCTGCAACACCTCTCCCTCTCGCAGAAGCTTGGCGAAGCCCTGCCGAGATCCCCGCTACATCCACCACCACGCCGTCGTGATGCTGGATCTCCATCAACCTCTCCTTCCCCCTTGCTGGATCAAGAAGGAGGAGATGTCGCTGCTCCGTACGTGTGTTGAATGCGGAGGTGTCGTCCGTTCGGCACTAGGTCATCGGTGATTTGGATCACGGCGAGTACGACTCGATCAACCCCGTTCATTAGAACGCTTCCGCTCGCGATCTACAAGGGTATGTAGATGCACTCCTTTCCCCTCGTTGCTAGTATACTCCATAGATGGATCTTGGTGATGCGTAGGAAATTTTAAAATTCTGCTACGATCCCCAACAGATACTTCTTTTGGTCGGTAAAAATTCATTATATAATCTCCCGAAGGTTTTGACCATCGTACCACGCAATTATCGTCTGTTTTTGCTTTGAGTTGTTTCTGTTGCAGATTTAGAGCAAGATGTCATATCAAGACTCAGACAGGGAGAGCTATGTCTCACATCTCATTGCTGATCCAAAGACCTATGGGGACCTATCTCCTTATGGTCGAACTACAGATGATGAGGAGGATGCTCATCTGATGAGGATCGATGATTCAAGTTCGGAGGAGGAGGATGTTCCTCTACCTCAACCTGGGGATATGCACATGAATTTTAAGAAGTCTAGCCTCCCTAAGAGGGCTAACTGGAGAAACGCAAAGGAGATTTATGTGACAAGATCCTGAAGCTAGAGTCGGAGGTCGATGATTTGAAGGAGGAAATTGCTCTCCTCAACTACAATATGAAAAAGCTAAAGGCACAATTGTCACCACCACCACCAACTCCATCATCACCTCCGAGGAAAGAGAACTGAGTATCGGGTATGGGCACTCCCCTTGGCAACTGCCAAGCTTGGGGGAGGTGCCCTGGTATCGTATCACCATCACACCTCTATCTTTACCGTTTTTCTTAGTTCGATCCTTTTAGTAATATCTTGGTTAGTAGAATAAAGTTTTAGTATGATCTAGTTTTGAGCTTTGCTTTATGATCCTTCTATGTAATCGAGTCCGTGAGCTATATATAATAAAGATTAGTCTTGAGTCGAGGGCTTGGTTATCTTGCTGTGATCTTGAGGGAATAAAAGAAAGAACAAAAAAAGAATTAAAGAGATCATATTGATCTTATGGAGAGGAATGACTTCACATATAAAAGAGTATGATGAATAAAAGTTGTTGAGAGCTGACAAACATAGTTTTGGTCATCGTTGCAATTAATAGGAAGTAATGAGGAAAGAGAGGTTTTCACATATAAATACACTATCTTGGACATCTTTTATGATTGTGAGCACTCATTAAAATATGACATGCTAAAAAGTTGATGTTGGACAAGGAAGACAACGTAATGGGTTATGTTTTCTTATATCCGAAATAAAGTATATTGTCATTGATCATCCAACACATGTTGAGCTTGCTTCCCCCTCATGCTAGCCAAATTCTTTGCACCAAGTAAAGATACTACTTGTGCTTCCAAATATCCTTAAACCCAGTTTTGCCATGAGAGTCCACCATATCTACCTATGGATTGAGTAAGATCCTTCAAGTAAGTTGTCCTTGTTGCATGCAATAAAAATTGCTCTCTAAATATGTATGATCTATTAGTGTGGAGAAAATAAGCTTTATACGATCTTGCGATATGGAAGCAATAAAAGCGATGGACTGCATAATAAAGGTCCATATCACAAGTGGCAATATAAAGTGACGTTCTTTTGCATTAAGATTTCGTGCATCCAACCATAAAAGCACATGACAACCTCTGCTTCCCTCTGCAAAGGGCCTATCTTTTATTCTTGTCTTATACCTTATACAAGATTCATGGTGATCTTTACCTTTCCTTTTTACATTTTATCCTTTGGCAAGCACATTGTGTTGGAAAGATCCTGATATATATATATATATAATTGGATGTAAGTTATCATAAACTATTATTGTTGACATTACCCTTGAGGTAAAAGGTTGGGAGACAAAACTATAAGCCCCTATCTTTCTCTGTGTCCGATTAAAACTCCATACCAGAAGTATTGCGTGAGTGTTAGCAATTATGAAAGACTAAATGATAGTTGAGTATGTGGACTTGCTGAAAAGCTCTTATATTTACTCTTTCCGATGTTACGATAAATTGCAATTGCTTCAGTGACTGAGATTATAGTTTGTTGGTTCTCATTGAAGTTTCTGATTCATACTTGACATTGTGAATGGATTGTTACTTTAGCATAAGAAACAATATTACAATATATATATATATATATGCTGTTATAAGAATGATCATGATGCCCTCATGTCTGTATTTTATTTTATCGACACCTCAATCTCTAAACATGTGGACATATTTTTCATTATCGGCTTCCGCTTGAGGACAAGCGAGGTTTAAGCTTGGGGGAGTTGATACGTCCATTTTGCATCATGCTTTTATATCGACATTTATTACATTATGGGCTGTTATTACACATTATGTCACAATACTTATGCCTATTCTCTCTTATTTTACAAGGTTTACATGAAGAGGGAGAATGCCGGCAGCTGGAATTCTGGGCTGGAAAAGGAGCAGATATTAGAGACCTATTCTGCACAACTCCAAAAGTCCTGAAACTCCACGAAAATCAGTTTTGGAATATCTAAAAAAATATTGGGCGAAGAAAGCACCAGAGGGGGGCCACCCACCGTCCACGAGGGTGGGGGCGCACCCTACCCCCTGGGCGCACCCCCCTGCCTCGTGGGCCCCCTGGCAGGTCTCCGGTGCCCATCTTTGGCTCTATGAAGTGTTTCGCCCTGGAAAAAATCATGAGCAAGCTTTCGGGACGAAACACCGCCGCCACGAGGCGGAACCTGGCGAAACCAATCTAGGGCTCCGGCGGAGTTGTTCTGTCGGGCAAACATCCCTCCGGGAGGGGGAAATCATCACCATCGTCATCACCATCGATCCTCTCATCGGGAGGGGGTCAATCTCCATCAACATCTTCACCGGCACCATCTCCTCTCAAACCCTACTTCATCTCTTGTATCTGATCTTTGTCTCAAAACCTCAGATTGGTACCTGTGGGTTGCTAGTAGTGTTGATTACTCCTTGTAGTTGATGCTAGTTGGTTTATTTGGTGGAAGATCATATGTTCAGATCCTTTATGCATATTAATACCCCTCTGCTTATGAACATGAATATGATTTGTGAGTAGTTACATTTGTGTCGGATCACGGGTTCCGGCAAAACCCTCAAGGTTCGAACACTGGGGTGCGCGCGAAGATTTCCTCCCTACCGATCCACGCCCTAGCTCGCTAAGATCCCAAGAACGAACTAGACGAAATCGCAACACAAGGGACACAAGATTTATACTGGTTCGGGCCACCGTTGTGGTGTAATACCCTACTCCAGTGTGGTGGTGGTGGATTGCCTCTTGGGCTGATGATGAACAGTACAAGGGGAAGAACAGCCTCCTGAGGTTGAGGTGTTCTTGTGCTCGGTGTGTGGCTAAGGGTTGGCTCTAGATCCGGTTTTCTTCTTTCCTACTGTGGTGGCTAGTTCTACTTATATAGGCCCTGGTCCTCTCCCCAAATATTGAGCGAGAAAGGAGCCAACAACTACCAATTTGAAAGGGGACAGCCAGTACAGCTTATCCTGACAAAAGTGGTCTTCGCGTGCAAAAGGCTCTGGTGGTGACGCCGTCTCGGGCTCCATGGTGACCTCCGTCTTGCCGTCCTGCTAGTCTTGGTCTTGTTGCACCGATATGGAAACCTTTGCTTGATGCCTCGGTACTCCGCGCCTGCGCTTGCCTCCTTAGCACCAAAGGGGAAACAAGGACATTGCGCGCGCTCGCGCCCGCCTGGCCTCGATCGTCATGGCTCACGTCACGAGGACCTTGCGAGGTTTGCCTTGCCTTCATCTCTCCGCTCCTCGCGAGGCTGCATGGTGAGGCCGCTCCTGAGGAGGTCTTGCGTCTTCCGCCTCGCGAGGCTTGGCCCCTTGCGAAGGTCTTGAATGCCTTGTTGATGAAGATGGGCCATACAGGCCTGCTAGCACAGCCACGCCGTGGGCCGCAGGCAGGCAGGTCTGGGAACCCCCATTCCCAGAACATCGATAGTTTGTTCCCGAGGACATGGGAGAAGTCTTGCTATAAGTAGTCATGTGAATTTGGTATTCGTTTGATATTTTTGATGAGATGTATGTTGTCTTTCCTCTAGTGGTGTTATGTGAACATCGACTACATGACACTTCACCATTGTTTGGGCCTAGAGGAAGGCATTGGGAAGTAATAAGTAGATGATGGGTTGCTAGAGTGACAGAAGCTTAAACCCTAATTTATGCGTTGCTCCGTAAGGGGCTGATTTGGATCCATCTGTTTCATGCAATGGTTTGTTTTACCTTAATACTTCTTTTGTAGTTGCGGATGCTTGCAATAGGGGTTAATCATAAGTGGGATGCTTGTCCAAGGAAGGGCAGTACCCAAGCACCGGTCCACCTACATATCAAATTATCAAAGTAACGAACGTGAATCATATGAGCGTGATGAAAACTAGCTTGACGATAATTTCCATGTGTTCTCGGGAGCGTTTTCCTTCATATAAGAGTTTGTCCAGGCTTGTCCTTTGCTACAAAAAGGATTGGGTCACCTTGCTGCACCTTATTTACTTTTATTACTTGTTACCCGTTAGAAATTTCCTTATCACAAAACTATCTGTTACCGCTAATTTCAGTGCTTGCAGAGAGTACCTTACTGAAAACCGCTTGTCATTTCCTTCTGCTCCTCGTTGGGTTCGAGACTCTTACTTATCGAAAGGACTATGATAGATCCCCTATATATACTTGTGGGTCATCAGTAGCGTAAGTATTTCCCTCGGTTTTTGAGAACCAAGGTATCAATCCAGTAGGAGACTACACGCAAGTCACCTAGTACCTGCACAAACAATCAAGAACCTTGCAACCAACGCGATAAAGGGGTTGCCAATCCCTTCACGTCCACTTGCAAAAGTGAGATCTGATAAAGACAATAAGATAAATATTTTTGGTATTTTTGTTGTATAGATTGGAAAAGTAAAGATTGAAAAATAAATAGTAAATAGAATTGTAGATTGGAAACTTATATGATGTTAGTAGACCCGGGGGCCATAGGTTTCACTAGTGGCTTCTCTCATGATAGCATATATTATGGTGGGTGAACAAATTACTGCCGAGCAATTGATAGAAAAGTGCATAGTTATGAGAATATCTAGGCATGATCATGAACATAGGCATCTCGTCCGTGGTAAGTAGACCCAAACGATTCTGCATCTACTACTATTACTCCACACATCGACCGCTATCCAGCATGCATCTAGAGTATTACACTACTAGGGAAAAGCCTAGTAGTAGCGTGGGTTTAATGCCTATTAGTAGCGCAGGGAACAGCGCTACTAGTAAGGCGCTATAGCTATTACTTGGCAGTAGCACGTGCGGCACACGCTACTGCTAAGACATATAGCCGGAGCGCTTGTTTACTCCAGCGCTACTGCTAATCTAACTAGTAGTAGCGTGTTTCCTGTCCATCGCTACTAGTATTTTTTTTATTTTTTTATTTTTAGTGTATTTATACGCTGTTCTACAAATTTTGGTATAACACCAATTATGAGGTTGTTATATCAATATGTCTACAACAGTGTGTCAAATGAAGTTGGATTAGGTTCAAGTGGAGGCAACATGTGGTGCATGTCAAAAGTATACTACTAATCCAAACTTGATCTAGTTTGGACTAGTAGTACTTTCGATGTGCACCACATGTTGCCTCCACTTGAATCTAATCCGCCAACACAGGCTATTTAATCATTCTAGTCATAGTCATTACCACCAACAGTAGCTATTTAATCATCATAGTCATAGTGTAGCACACATCATCATCTTCAAACTCATTCTAGCTAGCTAATCACCACCAACACTAGCTGCGGTAGCTATCTAATCACCACCAACACTAGCTAATAATAATCATCATAGTCATTACCACCAACACTAGCTAATCACTCCTGCTGCTCTCTCTCAGTTAAAATAACATAAAACATGTGTAGCACTCTTGCTTCATCATGTTGGAGCATGCAGATGAACATGTCTCCTAATCGTGGGCTGCGCTTCTGATTGCTGCCCCCTAGTACTTCTCTGTGATCGTTCACAATTTTGCTCCAGTCTTTCACTATTAAGCATTCCTCGCTTTTAGAAATCCTGAATGCACTAAAGTGCATTGTAGGATATCTTGGTCGTAAGCTAACCATTCTCATGCGACCTTTAGTCTCGATCCAATGAGGCACAACATTCTTCGTATATTAACATACTTAGCAATGAAGTTTAGCTTAAAAAATAATGTATGCAAAAGATGCACTGCGGACAAATAGTAAACATTTTACCATCTTTCCTAAATAGATCTGACCGTGGTTCAATACGAACACTATTGGTCGCACGTTTTGAGTACTAAGATTTTTAAGTCCAGGAAAATAATTTGTCTTGACAGTATGAAGATCCTCAAGCCATGAAACATAATGACCTATCTCCTCGCAGTTTAGTTCAGCCCGGGGACAGTGGACGGTCATGTATACCAAGCGCCGGGCATGTTTGCTTGAATGGAAAAAAGCTGTCAATAGAAATTAGTTGTCAACTATTTTTGAATAAATAATATCGAAGACATAAATATGGTTGATAAACTCGCATAATGGTATAACTGGAGGCGTCTGCACATCGACCCAGATGTCGATATTACCTTCAACATCATCTTCCGGACGAATATCAAAGGTGATAACCATATCAGGCTCAAATGCATAAGTCTTGCATAGTGCTTGCCAAGTTTTGCATTCAAAATAGGTGTAGGTGTCTGCGTTGTATAATTTTGCGTGGAAAGTATAACCATGCTCGGTCTTCAAGTAAACTCTCTTTACCTCCATAGTAGTTTTCATAGGACCGAAACCTATCTTATCCAAGACAAAAACTCTTGCATGGCAGGGGATACGCTAGTAGAATAGTAAAAAAATTAAATTATAAGTTGAAGCAAATGAAGCAGATGTCACGCTTAATTACGAAAAAAGACTTGTCGTTGTGACTTACTGTATCCACTTCGAAGTTCTCATCCAGCTTGATGCTGAAGCGCCTATCATCATCTAGGAAGATTTCGTCGCACAGGCCGCGCTCGTCTTCGCAGTATTCGCAAATACCGAAATCCTTTTCGTCGTCAGACATTTCCTATGTTCATAGTTGAAACATTAATTGAAAATCGATCGAAGGCAACTACCAGGATATTCAACACACAAATCCCAGGCACTTGATATTTCCTACATATTCTGGCACAAGTCATGCCAAAATTCACGGAAAAATCCAGCATGACCTTTGCTAAAATAGGACATATCGAGCGCCTGAAATTTGCCGGAACAGAAATGAATCAACACTCCGGCAAAACATAGGCCGCTCGGAGGTGTAACCTGCAAACATGACCGGCCACTTGGGCAAGCACATATCCTATTTGAGCAACACAAGATAAACATTTCAAAATATCTTATAGGACTCATATTGACATGAGCATTCAATAAGCAAAACCAAATCGTAAAATAAATAAGTATTCAAATTAGCATGCATTCAATAAGCAAAAGTAAATCATCTCATGCATCCGTACATCGTCGAATATTATCACTAATACATCCCGAATAGTATCATACATATAACATCACTAATACAACTAAAACCCTAGTGCACGACGGGTATCAGTGCGGGCGGTGGACACCCAAAGAGAAGGAACCATCACAGGATCATAGCTCGAGTGAGATCCCTGGAGAACCTGCCAGGTATTGGAGAACCTGTGCTCCAATGCAAACAAGTAGCGACGGACGTGCGCGTCCTCCTCGCTGACACGGTGATGTACCACCTCCGCGGGGTCCTCAAGCCTCTGCACCATCACTAGCCCACGCGACCGCCACCAAAGAAGGTTCGGGTAAACGACGGGCTGGCTCCTCACCAAGTTGCGCCCCCGGTAGGTAGCGCCTCCCAGTACCAGCCCGGCGGAGCCCAGTCCCGGACATGGCCCATCTGGTCAAGCACGTGTCCTCTGCCGAGTCGACGACGAGGATACGGGATAGGCATCATCGACGTCGATGCGGGAATAATTTCTTTAACTAGAAAAATAACAACAATGTGACATGTTCAACAAGTTCTATTAATTCAACTATAGTTCTTACTAAAAATAAACTTACTATAAATAAAAATAAACTAGTACCTAATTAGTACCTAGTTCTTACTAACTAATTAGTACCTAGGAACTACTGCCCTAATTACCATCTAATTTGATGAACCTATTTGTGGAAAGTTGTAGCAGATAATCCGAAATATCCGATATTCGTATTCGATCGGATATTCCAATTATCCAACTTAAAAGTCAAATAAGTGGTCAAATTTTACTCGTTTTATGATTAATCTTAGAAATTATTATGCATTACAATAGTGTTTATTCATAAACCTATTTATCATTGACTTATTGTATATCACAAGTTGAATACTTCATGTCACATAGCTATTGACTAATACACTTAATCAATATGTCGCTATTATTCGTATCCATTCCGAATCAAGAAAACATCCAAGCCGCATCCGTATCCGATAACATCCGTATTCGCATTCGTATTTGTTTTGTAAATATGAAAACGGAAGTGGTAAGAGCACTATCCGATCCGCATCTGATTCGTTTCCACCACTAGATGAACCCTAACTAATTTGATGCAATTAAAATTTGAAGAACCCTAGGCAGAGGTAGGGGTGGGGGAGGAGCAGGCGTGCTCACCTCGGGTGCCTGCGGCGAGGGAGGGGCAGGCGGCGTCGAGGTCAGGGTCGGGGATCGGGCGCGCGGCGGAGGCGGCGTCGAAGTCGGGGTCGGGGGTGGCGTCGAGGTCGGGGGCGGCATCGAGGTCGGGGTCAGGGGCGGCGTCGAGGGTGTGCGGAGAGCGACGGGAGAGCGCGCGGCGGCCGACGGGCAGCGACAGGAGGAGTTTGGATTTGGGGGAAGTGGTCGGGGTAGGAACGAACCGTGCGGTTAAGTCAAAAGTAGCAGTACCGCGTTCCGGGAAGTGCGCTACTGCTAAGTTAGCTATAGCGCATTTCCGTATATGCGCTACTGCTATTCCTTTCTCTTTTTTCCCTTTTTTCATTTATTTTTATTTACATTTTATTATTTTCCTTTCTCCTTTTTCTATTTCTTTCATTTTATTTTACTTTTCTATTTGCTTTCCATTTAATTTTATTTTCTATTAGCAGTAGCGCCTTTCTTCTTAAACACGCTGCTACAAACCAACTAGCAGTAGCGCTGTTCGCTGTAGATCGCTACTACTATGTGTAGCCTATCGGCTTAGCAGGGGGAATTTTAGTAGGAGCGGTTTTCTTCTTCAGGCGCGCTACTGCTACAATTGTATCTGTACCGCGGTTTACGCCAACGCTCTACTGCTACTTAGCACTAGCGTGCTTTTTTAACATGCGCTACTGCTAAAGTTCTGTGTATAAGTTCATAAGAACGGAGTAACGCATTAGGCAAGATGACACGATGTAGAGGGATAAACTCAAGCAATATGATATAAAACCCATCTTTTTATCCTCGATGGCAACAATACAATACGTGTCGGTTCCCTTTCTGTCACTGGGATCGAGCACCGCAAGATTGAACCCAAAGCTAAGCACTTCTCCCATTGCAAGAAAGATCAATCTAGTAGGCCAAACTAAATCGATAATTTGAAGAGACTTGCAAAGATATTGAATCATGCATATAAGAATTCAGAGAAGAACCAAATATTGTTCATAGATAATCTTGATCATAAACCCACAATTATTCGGATCTCGACAAACACACCGCAAAAAGAATTACATCGAATAGATCTCCAAGAACATCGAGGAGAACTTTGTATTGAGATCCAAAGAGAGAGAAGAAGCCATCTAGCCAATAACTATGGACCCGAAGGTCTCTGGTAAACTACTCACACATCATCGGAGAGGCTATGGTGTTGATGTAGAAGCCCTCCATGATCGAATCCCCCCTCCGGCAGATCGCCGAAAAAGGCCCCAAGATGGGATCTCACGGGTACAGAAGGTTGCAGCGGTGGAAAAGTGGTTTCGTGGCTCCTGTTGGAAATATGCCCTAGAGGCAATAATAAAATGGTTGTTATTATATTTCCTTGTTCATGATAATTGTCTATTGTTCATGCTATAATTGTATTAACTGGAAACCGTAATACATGTGTGAATACATAGACCACAACATGTCCCTAGTAAGCCTCTAGTTGACTAGCTCGTTGATCAATAGATGGTTATGGTTTCCTGACCATGGACATTGGATGTCATTGATAACAGGATCACATCATTAGGAGAATGATGTGATGGACAAGACCCAATCCTAAGCATAGCACAAGATCGTGTAGTTCGTTTGCTAAGAGCTTTTCTAATGTCAAGTATCGTTTCCTTAGACCATGAGATTGTTGAACTCCCGGATACCGTAGGAATGCTTTGGGTGTACCAAACGTCACAACGTAACTGGGTGGCTATAAAGGTGCACTACAGGTATCTCCGAAAGTGTCTGTTGGGTTGGCACGAATCGAGACTGGGATTTGTCACTCCGTATGACGGAGAGGTATCTCTGGGCCCACTCGGTAATGCATCATCATAATGAGCTCAATGTGACTAAGGAGTTAGCCACGGGATCATGTGTTACGGAACAAGTAAAGAGACTTGCCGGTAACAAGATTGAACGAGGTATTGGGATACCGTCGATCGAATCTCGGCCAAGTAAAGTACCGATTGACAAAGGGAATTGTATACGGGATTGATTGAATCCTCGACATCGTGGTTCATCCGATGAGATCATCGAGGAGCATGTGGGAGCCAACATGGGTATCCAGATCCCGCTGTTGGTTATTGACCGGAGAGTCGTCTCGGTCATGTCTACGTGTCTCCCGAACCCGTAGGGTCTACACACTTAAAGTTCGGTGACGCTAGGGTTGTAGAGATATTAGTATGCGATAACCCAAAAGTTGTTCGGAGTCCCGGATGAGATCTCGGACGTCACGAGGAGTTCCGGAATGGTCCGGAGGTAAAGATTTATATATGGGAAGTCTTGTTTTGGTCGCCGGAAAAGTTTCGCGCATTATCGGTATTGTACCGGGAGTGCCGAAAGGGGTCCGGGGGTCCACCAGAGGGGTCCACCTACCCCGGGGGGCCACATAGGCTGTAGGGGTGTGCGCCTTGGCCTATATGGGCAAAGGGCACCAGCCCCAAGAGGCCCATGCGCCAAGAGATAAGGGAAAGGGAGAGTCCTAAAGGGGGAAGGCACCTCCTAGGTGCCTTGGGGAGGATGGACTCCTCCCTGGCCGCACCCTTCCTTGGAGGAAGGGCCAAGGCTGCGCCCCCCCTCTCCCTTGGCCCTATATATAGTGGGGGGGGGAGGGAGGGCAGCCGCACCCAAGCCCTGGCGCCTCCCTCTCCCTCCCGTGACACATCTCCCTCCTCCCGCAGCGCTTGGCGAAGCCCTGTTGGAATCCCGCTACTTCCACCACCACGCCGTTGTGCTGCTGGATCTCCATCAACCTCTCCTCCCCCCTTGCTGGATCAAGAAGGAGGAGACGTCGCTGCTCCGTACGTGTGTTGAACGCGGAGGTGCCGTCCGTTCGGCGCTAGGATCATCGGTGATTTGGATCACAACGAGTACGACTCCATCAACCCCGTTCTCTTGAACGCTTCCGCTCGCGATCTACAAGGGTATGTAGATGCACTCCTCTCTCTCGTTTCTAGATGACTCCATAGATTGATCTTGGTGATGCGTAGAAAATTTTGAAAATCTGCTATGTTCCCCAGCAGCTCCCCCGGATGGTTTCAGGGTATAAGAGTATATATAGGCGAAAGAAGTAGGTCGGTGGAACTACGAGGGGCCCACGAGGGTGGGGGCCGCCTACCCCCCTGGGCGCGCCCTCCTGCCTCATGGCCGCATCGTTGCTTCCTTGACTTCCACTCCAAGTCTCCTGGATTCCATCTTTTCCAAAAAAAAATTGCTCGCGAAGGTTTCGTTCCGTTTGGATTCCGTTTGATATTCCTTTTCTGCTGAACATTGAAATAGCCAAAAAAACAGCAATTTGCATTGGGCCTTCGGTTAATAGGTTAGTCCCAAAAATAATTTAAAAAGGTATATTAAAGCCCATTAAACATCCAAAACAGATAATATAATAGCATGGAACAATAATAAATTATAGATACGTTGGAGACGCATCAAGCATCCCCAAGCTTAATTCCTGCTCGTCCTCGAGTAGGTAAATGATAAAAATAGAATTTTTGATGTGGAATGCTACCTAGCATAATTTTAATGTAATTCTCTTTATTGTGGCATGAATGTTCAGATCCGAAAGATTCAAGACAAAAGTTTAATATTGACATAAAAATAATAATACTTCAAGTATACTAACTAAGCAACCATGTCTTATCAAAATAACATAGCCAAAGAAAGCTCATCCCTACAAAATCATATAGTTTGGCCATGCTTCATTTTCGTCACACAAAAATGCTCTCATCATGCACAACCCCGATGACAAGCTAAGCAATTGTTTCATACTTTAGTATTCTCAAAATAATTCAACTTTCACGCAATACATGAGCGTGAGCCATGGACATAGCACTATGGGTGGAATAGAATATGATGATGGGGGTTGTGTGGAGAAGACAAAAAAGGATAAAGTCTCACATTGACGCTGCTAATCAACGGGCTATGGAGATGCCCATGAATTGATGTCAATGCGAGGACTAGGGATTGCCATGCAACGGATGCACTAGAGCTATAAATGTATGAAAGCTCAACAAAAGAAACTAAGTTGGTGTGCATCCAACTTGCTTGCTCACGAAGACCTAGGGCATTTGAGGAAACCCATTGTTGGAATATACAAGCCAAGTTCTATAATGAAAAATTCTATATGAAAGTGACAAAATAAGAGACTCTCTATCATGAAGATCATGGTGCGACTTTGAAGAAAAAGTGTGGAAAATGGATAGCAGCATTGTCCCTTTTATCTTTTTTTGGGCCTTCCTTTTTTTGGCCTTTCTCTTTTTTATCAGATGGGACAATGCTCTAATAATGATGATCATCACACTTCTATTTATTTACAACTCAAAGATTACAACTCGATACTAGAACAAGATATAACTCTATATGACTGCCTCCGGCGGTGTACCGGGATTGGCAATGAATCAAGAGTGACATGTATGAAAAATTATGCATGGTGGCCTTGCCACAAATACGATGTCAACTACATGATCATGCAAGGCAATATGACAACGATGAAGCGTGTCATAATAAAAGGAACGGTGGAAAGTTGCATGGCAATATATCTCGAAATGGCTATGGAAGTGCCATAATAGGTAGGTATGGTGGCTCTTTTGAGGAAGATATAAGGAGGCTTATGTGTGATAGAGTGTATCGTATCACGGGGTTTGGATGCACCAGCGAAGTTTGTACCAACTCTCAGGGTGAGAAAGGGCAATGCACCGAAGAGGCTAGCAATGATGGAAGGGTGAGAGTGTGTATAATCCATGGGCTCAACATTAGTCATAATGAACTCACATACTTATTGCAAAAATCTACAAGACATTGAAACCAAGCACTACACGCATGCTCCTAGGGGGATATATTGGTAGGAAAAGACCATTGCTCATCCCCGACCGCCACTCATAAGGAGAGCAATCAAAGAACACCTCATGCTTCAAATTTGTCACACAACGTTTACCATACGTGCATGCTACGGGACTTGCAAACCTCAACATAAGTATTTCTCAATTCCACAATTACTCAACTATCACGACTCTAATATTACCATCTTCATATCTCAAAACAGTCATCAAGTATCAAACTTCTCATAGTATTCAATGCACTCTATATGGAAGTTTTTATTATACCCATCTTCGATGCCTATCATATTAGGACTAATTTTATAACCAAAGCAAATTACCGTGTTGTTCTAAAAGACTCTCAAAATAATATAAGTGAAGCATGAGAGATCAATTATTTCTATAAAATAAAACCACCACCGTGCTCTAAAAAGATATAAGTGAAACACTAGAGTAAAATTATCTAGCTCAAAAGATATAAGTGAAGCACATAGAGTATTCTAATAAATTCCGATACATGTGTGTCTCTCCAAAAGGTGTGTACAGCAAGGATGATTGTGGTAAACTAGAAATCAAAGACTTAAATCATACAAGACGCTCCAAGCAAAACACATATCCTGTGGTGAATAAAAATATAGCCTCAAGTAAAGTTACCGATAGACGAAGACGAAAGAGGGGATGCCTTCCGGGGCATCCCCAAGCTTAGGATTTTGGTTGTCCTTGAATTTCACCTTGGGGTTCCTTGGGCATCCCCAAGCTTAGGCTCTTGCCACTCCTTGTTCCATAATCCATCAAATCTTTACCCAAAACTTGAAAACTTCACAACACAAAAATTAGACAGAAAATCTCATGAGCTCCGTTAGTGTAAGAAAACAAATCACCATTTTAAGGTACTGTAATGAACTCATTATTTATTTATATTGGTGTTAAACCTACTGTATTCCAACTTCTCTATGGTTCATACCCCCCGATACTAGACATAGATTCATCAAAATAAGCAAACAACACACGAAAAATAGAATCTGTCAAAAACAGAACAGTCTGTAGTAATATGTATCAAATGTATACTTATGTAACTCCAAAAATTCTGAAATAAATTGGTGTACGTGAGTAATTTGTGTATTAATGATGTGCAAAAGGAATCAACCTAAAAGCACTCTCCAGTAAAAAATGGCAGCTAATCTCGTGAGCGCTAAAGTTTCTGTTTTTTACAGCAAGATCATAAAGACTTCACCAAGTCTTCCCAAAGGTTCTACTTGGCACAAACACTAATTTAAAACATAAAACCACATCTGAACAGAAGCTAGATGAATTATTTATTACGAAACAGAAACAAAAGCAAGAAACATAAATAAAATTGGGTTGCCTCCCAACAAGCTCTATCGTTTAACGCCCCTAGCTAGACATAAAAACAAGAATTGATCTAGGTATTGCCATAATAATGATAGGGCAAATCGCGAAAACTCATCTCATATTCCCTACATTCAGCAGCAAGTTTTCTTTGTGGCAAGCAAAAGTAATCAAAAGGGCTAAATTTAATGGGACGGAAGTCCCCAAGATCAAGCTCGGGAGGTATTGGTTCCTCCTTTGGCCCCTCAAATTGCACTACCAATTCATCATTATAAGAATTCTTTTGGCAAAAAGTCATGAGACTTTGTTCAAGAGAAAAACCTAGCCCGTTGTTCTGAATAGAAAAATTATCATTAAGCTCAAAAATTCTATTGACTAGAACATCGGTAGGGACCTTCTTTCTAAGGTTTTCATTATAAGCAATATGATCCAAAGATTGTAAACGCATAATATCTTCCTGATTAAAAAGGATAGCCTCTATGAGTGGACGGCCAGCATCCACCCTATAATGCGCAAAAATTTCCTTGGCCTCTTTCATAATAAATCTGAACTCATGTGCCAAAAAGATAGTAGCAGCACATTTAACAAAAGAATGCTCAATATTGGAAAATTCTAGGAAAATCCTTTGTATGCAAGGATGCATCTGCATAAATTGTCTTTCAAGTTCAACTATGAGCAAAGAAATAGCATCCGCAAGACTACTAGTTCTATGAAGAATAGACCCTCCCATAGTGGGCAAAGCACCAGCACAAGTAAAGAAATCTTGAATAACTCCTTTTCCAATAATATTACCACTGCCGATCCGAAAAAATTTAGTGTGTAAAATAGTAGATTCTTCATGAGGATTATCGAAAGCATCAAGGTTTCCCCCATTGCTACTATTATCCTTTTCAACGATAACCTCCCCAGCATCAGACATGATGGCAACAAACCGCACTAAGAACGGGCACACAAGAAGCAAGCGAAAAGAGACGGACAGAAAAAGGGCGAATAAAACGGCAAAGGTGAAGTGGGGGAGAGGAAAACGAGAGGCAAATGGCAAATAATATAATGCGAGGGATAAGAGTTTGTGATGGGTACTTGGTATGTCTTGACTTGGCGTAGATCTCCCCGGCAACAGTGCCAGAAATCCTTCTTGCTACCTCTTGAGCATGCGTTGGTTTTACCTTGAAGAGGAAAGGGTGATGCAGCAAAGTGGCGTAAGTATTTCCCTCAGTTTTTGAGAACCAAGGTATCAATCCAATAGGAGACTACATGCAAGTCACCTAGTACCTGCACAAACAATCAAGAACCTTGCAACCAACACGATAAAGGGGTTGTCAATTCCTTCACGGCCACTTGCAAAAGTGAGATCTGATAAAGATAATAAGATAAATATATTTGGTATTTTTTTGTATAGATTGGAAAAGTAAAGATTGCAAAATAAATAGTGAACTAGAATTGTAGATTGGAAACCTATATGATGTAAAGTAGACCCGGGGGCCATAGGTTTCACTAGTGGCTTCTCTCATGATAGCATATATTACGGTGGGTGAACAAATTACTGCCGAGCAATAGATAGAAAAGTGCATAGCTATGAGAATATCTAGGCATGATCATGAACGTAGGCATCACGTCCGTAACAAGTAGACCGAAACGATTCTGCATCTACTACTATTACTCCACACATCGACCGCTATCCAGCATGCATCTAGAGTATTAAGTTCATAAGAACGGAGTAACGCATTAGGCAAGATGACATGATGTAGAGGGATAAACTCAAGCAATATGATATAAAACCCATCTTTTTATGCTCGATGGCAACAATACAATACGTGTCGGTTCCCTTTCTGTCACTGGGATCGAGCACCACAGATTGAACCCAAAGCTAAGCACTTCTCCCATTGCAAGAAAGATCAATCTAGTAGGCCAAACTAAACCGATAATTCGAAGAGACTTGCAAAGATATTAAATCATGCATATAAGAATTCAGAGAAGAACCAAATATTGTTCATAGATAATCTTGATCATAAACCCACAATTCATTGGATCTCGACAAACACACCGCAAAAAGAATTACATCGAATAGATCTCCAAGAACATCGAGGAGAACTTTGTATTGAGATCCAAAGTGAGAGAAGAATCCATCTAGCTAATAACTATGGACCCGAAGGTCTGTGGTAAACTACTCACACATCATCGGAGAGGCTATGGTGTTGATGTAGAAGCCCTCCGTGATCGAATCCCCCTCCGGCAGATCACCGGAATAGGTCCCAAGATGGGATCTCAGGGGTACAGAAGGTTGCGGCTGTGGAAAAGTGGTTTTGTGGCTCCCCCGGATGGTTTCAGGGTATAAGAGTATATATATAGGCAAAAGAAGTAGGTCGGTGGAACTACGAGGGGGCCATGAGGGTGGGGGCGCGCCTACCCCCCTGGGCGCGCCCTCCTGCCTCGTGGCCGCCTCGTTGCTTCCTTGACTTCCACTCCAACTCTCCTGGATTGCATCTGTTCCAAAAAAGATCCTCACGGAGGTTTCGTTCCGTTTGGATTCCGTTTGATATTCCTTTTCTGCGAAACACTGAAATAGGCAAAAAACAGCAATTTGCACTGGGCCTTCGGTTAATAGGTTAGTCCCAAAAATAATATAAAAAGGTATATTAAAGCCCATTAAACATCCAAAACAGATAATATAATAGCATGGAACAATAAAAAATTATAGATACGTTGAATAGGTATCAGCCCCCGCCCCCGGAGAGTAGCGCCTGGGGCCGATCTGTCGTGGCCTTGGCGGTCAAACCCTCTTGTAGCTTCGGAGGGGTACGGGCACCTCCTCAATGCCCGAGTGCCCCGTCGTGGCGCCGGAGCGGCGTGAGGCTTCCCCGTGCCCCTGGGGCTCCGGTAGGATGTCGGCGCCACTTTCGGCCGGAGGCCACCTTCCTCTCGGCCATCTTCTTCCTCCTCCTCTTCTGGTCACCACCCTGATGCCTGTGCAAGCAAGGGGTCAGCCCGGGCCGGACGGGATTACAGGTACGCAAGGTAAGAATGAACTCGTATACTTACTCGTCTCTCGCGGCCCACTTCCTCTTCTTCTCCATGGAGGGCGACGCATCGCCACTGTCTTCTGGCATCGTTCCGGCGCTGCCTTCTCGTCCCTCGGGGCGATTCCCAGCAAGCCTGGTTGCGTCGTCGCTCTCCTTGAGGACCTAGGAAGTCCCCTGGAGGGTCTCGGCTGATGGGGGCTAGGCCGCCCCCTCACCAAGGTTGGGCCCAGCCAGCGGCTGAGCGGTCGTGGTGTCGGACCCCACCCCACCAGCCGCGTCCGCGGGTCAAGGGGACGCCGCCTATGGCTGTTCGTCAGCAGCGTCATCCCCGAAGTCGCAAAGGAGCTTATGGTGGGAGCGCGGCAGCGCCCAGCCATCATCATCCTCCTCCGTAGACTCCCCCGAGTCTTCATCACTATCGCTATCGCTGGGATCCAGCACCACCGTGAGGGGGTTCCCGTGGGGCCCATCATGACAGTCCGGCACGAGCCCCCACTGGTCGAAGATGGGCATCACCGCGACCAGCTCCTGCCTCTCCTAGTAGCAGTACGGTGGGAGCGCATCCTCGGGAGGGTCCTCGGCGGTGTTCTCGTCCAGCTCCTCGGGTGTTAGGCCGCTGTCGTGCAACCTAATCGTATCCCTTGTGTCGGTGTAGTCCCACATGGGCCGTGAGAGTGTGTGGAGCGGCGTGATGCGCCTCTGTAGGTACTCCCTCATGATCATCGGCCCCGACAATTTTGCGGCCCCGTGCACGGCCATCCGCTCTAGGACAAGCTCCACGCTCGGGTCGGTGATCTTCTCATGCCCCCATCCGGGGTTCTGCTCGGGTCGGTCCGCCGGAATCATCAGGAGCGGGCTAGTCGAACATGCTTCCATGAAGACCCAAGAGACACACGCGGAGCGCTGGTCCACAGGCTGCAGAAGTGGCGAAAGAGCACCACCAAGGGCCTCAAGCCCACAATGGCCTTGTAGTAGAAAGCAAATATGGCCAGAAGGAGGATGGAATTGGTTTGAAGATGGAGGGCGTGGATCCGATAGTGAGAAAGGATGGCGAAGAAGAACTCAGAGAACGGCGGGACCAACCCGGCTTAGACGTTGTGGAGAAAGAAGGGGTAGGCGGACGCCCCCAAGCTGGCCCGCGCCCGCGAGCCTGGCCAGATCTTGGTCACTTGCCCTTCATTTTGATCGCCGGCCACCAGCAGGAGCACCGGAGTGCCACCCCAACGACGAGCAGGCTCGCTACTGGAGTTGTCGCCTTCGCCTTCTTACCGGCGGGCGGCATTCACACATTGCGGAGTGCGGGCAAAGGTAGCGAGAGGTACCGCACACGGGAGTGGACCGTGAGGAGTCGTGCATGAGAAAGGAGGTGTCGGAAGGCAGATGCGGGACAAGGAAAACAATGATGGCCTCGCGCCTTGCGCGGGCAGGCTTTATGTCAACCAGTCTGATTGCCGAGGTTATGTGGGATAAGTGGGGGCGCCCCACGTTCCATCGTGAGCCACACATCGAGCCTGGCCCGCAGGCGAATGGGGCCCGCACCGTTTTGCCCCTGATCAGATGGGGTCGTGCGTGCCGCGGGCCCAGGGGATACTATCGGCCCTGTGGGACCAGGTGTACCCAGGCTCGTCTGCCTTCAGCCCAGGGCACGACACATGCCGAGGGCCCACTAGCAACTTTACAAGCAAGCCTCCTCATGAGGCCCCCGTCTTAGGCGCCTGAAGCTGATGCGGCGACATTACCTGGAGCCTCGCGAGGCGGCCCCCCGAGGCCCCCCTCTCGAAGGCAGAGGAGTCAAGAGCCGCTTAGCCCAGTCATGCGGGCCCGAGTCTTCACATGGGTGACGCGCACGACGACAGGAGACAACAGGTGTCATGCCAGCAGACGCGGGTAGGGAGGTTTTCCTCTTCCGTGCTAAAGGAGCAAGGCTAGCATGCCGGTTCCCAAAGCAAGCCCTAAAGGTTTCCCCGACGATGCAAGAAGACCAAGACGACGGGCGTGCAGGGTGGAGGTCATCACTGAGCCCACTGGCGCGTCATGAACGGTAGCTTTGCAGACGGAGACCACCTTTTGTCAGGATAGCCTGCGCCCCTGTCCCCCTTCAAAATTTCCGTTATGTGGCAACCCTGCCCGCTAATGTTTTCAGGGGAAGAGGACCAAGGCAAGTATAAAAGAGGGCATGGTGCCTCCGTAGAAAAGGATCCTTCCTGAGACCTTTGGACTATCATTCTTCCTCGCGAGAGCAATCGATCCACCAAGTAGGAGTAGGGTTTTACACCGCAAGGTGTCCTGAACCTCGGCAACTGTTGTGTCCCCATGCTGCCCAGCTAGCTCGCTCTCATTGTAGCCTTGATGTGGTTAGTTGCTGAAAGGAGCTGGGCGGTAAGAACAAGCGCACCCCAGAGTTTGAACCTCTTGGGTCCCCGGAGCCCCGATTTTGACAGTGTAAACTGCTGCATTTCTTCATTATCATTCGAGCGGTACTCTAGCACTAGCATCTCTTACCGCATTTATCTCGTTGTCTGTATATAGCATTATGTCATGCTGCTGCACTTGATTGCTTACTGCATTACTATCGTGATAGTTAAACCTGTCGTCTACTATACTCGTGCCACCATCACTTCCTACATCGAAGGATTTGTACCTCGGTAGGTTTCCTGCCTAAGTTTATTTTGTTCTTACTTTTTCCGTTGTTGTGTTTTGAATAGATTCAATACATTTGAATGCATTTTTGAATCTCCCGTTCACCCCCCTCTGGTCGATATACTCATAGTCCTTACACTCTCGCTGATGATGTGCAAGTTCATGTCGAGCCAACTATTGATACACATAAGATTGGTGCTCTCTAGGTTCCTGTTCGGGATAGATGGTAGATGAATACCCCAGTGTACACTCGACGGCAACCACACGTACAGGGGAAGCAGCAAGCCAGCAAGGCCATGAGGCAAGAGTACAGAGGGAGCAGCAAGGCGGTGAGGCAAGCTCATCTGACACAGTGGAGCTGCCCATTGCATTGCGAAAGGCTACACCTGAAGCATCAAGGGAACGGTGAAGTAGCAAGGAAAGCTCTACCAATGGATGATGCTTGTATTGACCATAATATTGGCAATTTTGTGTCTTATAAGGCTTTGTCACCTTCTTATAAGGGGTTTGTTGCCTCCCTTCAAACTGTGTCAATCCCAAAGGATTGGAAGGCTGCAAAGCAAGCTTCGAAGTGGCGTGAAGCGATGATAGAAGAGTCGGAAGCACTAAGGATAAACAAGATGAGGGTGCTAACAACATTGCCGACAGAAAAGAAAGCAGTGCGTTGTAAGTGGACCTATACAGTGAAGCAGAACCCTAAGGGGAAGGTGGAACAGTATAAGGTCAGATTGGTCGCCAGAGGATATAGTCAAACTTATGGAATTGACTATGATGAGATGTTTGCTCCCGTGGCAAAGATGAACACGGTAAGGATATTGGTCTCTTGTGCTGCAAACTTTGGGTGGAAGTTGCATCAATTAGATGTCAAGAATGCCTTCTTGCATGGTGAGTTGCAGGAAGAACTGTGCATGGAGATACCACCAGGTTTTGGTACATTTTTTACTGAACATTGTGAGGCAAAAGTCCCATAGCCATTTATTAAAAGAGAGAACCAAAGTCTTACAGAAGTAAAGGGCTAACTAGGCTATTTACAAGGGTTACACATCTATTTCCTAATTACAACTGGTCTATATACATCAAAAAATACAACCAAGAATCATGGCAGGGTACTGATCCAATGTAAAAGCAGAGGCTTGACAATAGGCTTCATTCTATGGGAGTGTAAAGAAATATTATGGATGAATTTGGATCTCCAAGTGCCAAAAGTGGGTCTCTAATGCCTGAAAATTTTATCATTTCTGGTAGTCCAGATACTTCATGCAGCCAGGAAAACAAACTCAAAGAAGAAAGGTTTTGGTACTTTAGAGAGCACGGGGAAGGTATGCAGGGTGAAGAAATCCTTGTATGGACTGAAGCAATCACGAAGGGCATGGTTTGATAAGTTCAGACATGTTATCCGTGGTATATGATATAGTCAGTGTAACAGTGATCACACGATGTTCTACAGGCACTCTGATCGGAAGATCACCATTCCTGTTGTTTATGTGGATGATATTATCATCACTAGAGGTGATAAGGAGGAAATAGAGAGACTGAAAGGTTATCTGAGCAAGGTTGAGGTAAAGGATTTGGGCAATCTAAAATACTTCCTTGGCATTGATGTGGCTTGGACACAAAAGTGGATCTCTTGAGTGACATGGGCATGATGGGATGTCGTGCTTCCCCTACTCTAGTTGAACAAAATCATCAAGTGACAGCATAATCAGGAGAGCTAGTCAATAAGGAAGATTATCAGAAATTGGTTGAGAGGTTATTGTAGTTGTGTCATACCAGGCTTGACATTATGTATGCCATGGGGATGGTGAGCAGATACATGCATGAACCAAGGAGTGGGCATCTTGATATTGTGCACAGAATCCTGAGATACCTAAAGGGGACTCCAGGTAAAGGGTTGTGGTTTGGGAAGAGTGGAGATCTTGAGATGGATGTTTATAGTGACTCTGACTGGGCCAGGTCTCAAGATGATAGAAGATCAACTAGTAGCTATTGCTGTTGGGGAACAAGTAATTTCAAAAAAATTCCTACGCACACGCAAGATCATGGTGATGCATAGCAACGAGAGGGGAGAGTGTTGTCCACGTACCCTCGTAGACCGAAAGCGGAAGCGTTAGCACAACGCGGTTGATGTAGTCGTACGTCTTCACGATCCGACCGATCAAGTACCGAACACACGGCACCTCCCAGTTCAGCACACGTTCAGCCCGATGACGTCCCTCGAACTCCGATCCAGCCGAGTGTTGAGGGAGAGTTTCATCAGCACGACGGCGTGGTGACGATGATGATGTTCTACCGACGCAGGGCTTCACCTAAGCACCGCTACGATATAATCGAGGTGAATTATGGTGGAGGGGGGCACCGCACACGGCTAAGAGATCAAGAGATCAATTGTTGTCTCTATGGGGTGCCCCCTGCCCCCGTATATAAAGGAGCAAGGGGGGAGGCGGCCGGCCAAGGAGGAGGGCGCGCCAAGGGGGGAGTCCTACTCCCACCGGGAGTAGGACTCCTCCTTTCCTTGTTGGAGTAGGAGAGAAGGAAAGAGGGGGAGAGGGAGAAGGAAAAGGGGGCTGCACCCCTTGTCCAATTCGGACCAGAGGGGGGGTGCGCGCCTCCTTTCTTTTGGCCTCTCTCCTCTATTCCCGTATGGCCCAATAAGGCCCAATACTTCTCCCCGGCGAATTCCCGTAACTCTCCGGTACTCCGAGAAATACCCGAATCACTCGGAACCTTTCCGAAGTCCGAATATAGTTGTCCAATATATCGATCTTTACGTCTCGGCCATTTCGAGACTCCTCGTAATGTCCCCGATCTCATCTGGGACTCCGAAGTACCTTCGGTACATCAAAACACATAAACTCATAATATAACCGTCATCGAACTTTAAGCGTGTGGACCCTACGGGTTCGAGAACTATGTAGACATGACCGAGACACGTCTCCGGTCAATAATCAATAGCGGAACCTGGATGCTCATATTGGCTCCCACATATTCTACGAAGATCTTTATCGGTCAGACCGCATAACAACATACGTTGTTCCCTTTTTCATCGGTATGTTACTTGCCCGAGATTCGATCGTCGGTATCTCAATACCTAGTTCAATCTCGTTACCGGCAAGTCTCTTTACTCGTTCCGTAATACATCTTCCTGCAACTAACTCATTAGTTACAATGCTTGCAAGGCTTATAGTGATGTGCATTACCGAGTGGGCCCAGAGATACCTCTCCGACAATCGGAGTGACAAATCCTAATCTCGAAATACGTCAACCCAACAAGTACCTTCGGAGACACCTGTAGAGCACCTTTATAATCACCCAGTTATGTTGTGACGTTTGGTAGCACACAAAGTGTTCCTCCGGTAAACGGGAGTTGCATAATCTCATAGTCATAGGAACATGTATAAGTCATGAAGAAAGCAATAGCAGAATACTAAACGATCGTGTGCTAAGCTAACGGAATGGGTCAAGTCAATCACATCATTCTCCTAATGATATGATCCCGTTAATCAAATGACAACTCATGTCTATGGCTAGGAAACATAACCATCTTTGATCAACGAGCTAGTCAAGTAGAGGCATACTAGTGACACTCTGTTTGTCTATGTATTCACACATGTATCATGTTTCCGGTTCATACAATTCTAGCATGAATAATAAACATTTATCATGATATAAGGAAATAAATAATAACTTTATTATTGCCTCTAGGGCATATTTCCTTCAGTCTCCCACTTGCACTAGAGTCAATAATCTAGTTCACATCGCCATGTGATTTAACATCAATAGTTCACATAACCATGTGATTAACACCCATAGTTCACATCGTCATGTGACCAACACCCAAAGGGTTTACTAGAGTCAATAATCTAGTTCACATCGATATGTGATTAACACCCAAAGAGTACTAAAGTGTGATCATATTTTGTTTGTGAGATAATTTTAGTCAACGGGTCTGTCACATTCAGATCCGTAAGTATTTTGCAAATTTCTATGTCTACAATGCTCTGCACGGAGCTACTCTAGCTAATTGCTCCCACTTTCAATATGTATCTAGACCGAGACTTAGAGTCATCTAGATTAGTGTCAAAACTTGCATCGACGTAACCCTTTACGATGAACCTTTTGTCACTTCCATAATCGAGAAACATATCCTTATTCCACTAAGGATAATTTTGACCGATGTCCAGTGATCTACTCCTAGATCACTATTGTACTCCCTTGCCAAAATCAGTGTAGGGTATACAATAGATGTGGTACACAGCATGGCATACTTTATAGAACCTATGGCCGAGGCATAGGGAATGAGTTTCATTCTCTTTCTATCTTCTGCCGTGGTCGGGCTTTGAGTCTTACTCAATTTCACACCTTGTAATACAGGTAAGAACTCTTTTTTTGACTGTTCCATTTTGAACTACTTCAAAATCTTGTCAATGTATGTACTCATTGAAAAAACTTATCAAGCGTTTTGATCTATCTCTATAGATCTTGATGCTCAATATGTAAGCAGCTTCACCGAGGTCTTTCTTTGAAAAACTCCTTTCAAACACTCCTTTATGCTTTGCAGAATAATTCTACATTATTTCCGATCAACAATATGTCATTCACATATACTTATCAGAAATGTTGTAGTGCTCCCACTCACTTTCTTGTAAATACATGTTTCACCGTAAGTCTGTATAAAACTATATGCTTTGATCAACTCATCAAAGCGTATATTCCAACTCTGAGATGCTTGCACCAGTCCATAGATGGATCGCTGGAGCTTGCATATTTTGTTAGCACCTTTAGGATTGACAAAACCTTCTGGTTGCATCATATACAACTCTTCTTTAATAAATCCATTAAGGAATGCAGTTTTGTTTATCAATTTGCCAGATTTCATAAAATGCGGCAATTGCTAACATGATTCAGACAGACTTAAGCATAGATACAAGTGAGAAACTCTCATCGTAATCAACACCTTGAACTTGTCAAAAACCTTTTTGCGACAATTCTAGCTTTGTAGATAGTAACACTACTATCAGCGTTCGTCTTCCTCTTGAAGATCCATTTAATCTCAATGGCTCGCCGATCATTCGGCAAGTCAATCAAAGTCCATACTTTGTTCTCATACATGGATCTCATCTCAGATTTCATGGCCTCAAGCCATTTCGCGGAATCTGGGCTCATCATCGCTTCCTCATAGTTCGTAGGTTCGTCATGGTCAAGTAACATGACCTCCAGAACAGGATTACCGTACCACTCTGGTGTGGATCTCACTCTGGTTTAGCTACGAGGTTCGGTAGTAACTTGATCTGAAGTTACATGATCATCATCATTAGCTTCCTCACTAATTGGTGTAGGAGTCACAGGAACAAATTTCTGTGATGAACTACTTTCCAATAAAGGAGCAGGTATAGTTACCTGATCAAGTTCTACTTTCCTCCCACTCACTTCTTTCAAGAGAAACTTCTTCTCTAGAAAAGATCCATTCTTAGCAACGAATGTCTTGCCTTCGGATCTGTGATAGAAGGTGTACCCAACAGTCTCCTTTGGGTATCCTATGAAGACATATTTCTCCGATTTGGGTTTGAGCTTATCAGGATGAAACTTTTTCATATAAGCATCACAACCCAAACTTTAAGAAACGACAACTTTGATTTCTTGCCAAACCACAGTTCATATGGTGTCGTCTCAAACGGATTTAGATGGTGCCCTTTTTTACGTGAATGCAGCTATCTCTAATGCATAACCCCAAAACTATAGTGATAAATCGGTAAGAAACATCATAGATTGCACTATATCCAATAAAGTACAGTTATGACGTTCGGACACACCATTATGTTGTGGTGTTCCAGGTGGCATGAATTTGTGAAACTATTCCACTTTGTTTTAATTGAAGACCAAACTCGTAACTCAAATATTTGTCTCCGCGATCAGATCATAGAAACCTTATTTTCTTGTCACGATGATTTTCCACTTCACTCTGAAATTCTTTGAACTTTTCAAATGTTTCAGACTTATGTTTCATCAAGTAGATATACCCATATCTGCTCAAACCATCTGTGAAGGTCAGAAAATAACGATACCCGCCGCGAGCCTCAACACTCATCGGATCGCATACATCAGTATGTATTATTTCCAATAAGTCAGTCGCTCGCTCCATTGTTCCGAAGAACGGAGTCTTAGTCATTTTGCCCATAAGGCATGGTTCGCAAGTATCAAGTGATTCATAATCAAGTGATTCCGAAAGCCCATCAGCATGGAGTTTCTTCATGCGCTTTACACCAATATGACCTAAACGGCAGTGCCACAAATAAGTTGCACTATCATTATTAACTTTGCATCTTTTGGCTTCAATATTATGAATATGTGTATCACTACGATCGAGATCCAACGAACCATTTTCATTGGGTGTGTAACCATATAAGGTTTTATTCATGTAAACAGAACAACATTATTCTCTAACTTAAATGAATAACCGTATTGCAATAAACATGATCAAATCATATTCATGCTCAACGCAAACACCAAATAACACTTATTTAGGTTCAACACTAATCCCGAAAGTGTAGGGAGCATGCGATGATGATCATATCAATCTTGGAACCACTTCCAACACACATCGTCACTTCACCCTTAAATAGTCTCTGTTCATTCTGTAACTCCTGTTTCGAGTTACTAATTTTTAGCAACCGAACAACTATCAAATACCCAAGGGCTACTATAAACACTAGTAAGGTACGCATCAATATATGTATATCAAATATAGCTTGTTCACTTTGCCATCCTTCTTATCTGCCAAATACTTGGGGCAGTTCCGCTTCCAGTGACCAGTCCCTTTGCAGTAGAAGCACTTAGTCTCAGCCTTAGGTACAGACTTGGGCTTCTTCACTTGAGTAGCAACTTGCTTGCCGTTCTTCTTGAAGTTCCCTTTCTATCCCTTTGCCCTTTTCTTGAAACTAGTGGTCTTGTTAACCATCAACACTTGATGCTCTTTCTTGATTTCTACCTTCGTCGATTTTAGCATCGCGAAGAGCTCGGGAATTACTTTCGTCATCCCTTACATACTATAGTTCATCACGAAGTTCTACTAACTTGGTGATGGTGACTAGAGAATTCTGTCAATCACTATTTTATCTGGAAGATTAATTCCCACTTGATTCAAGCGATTGTAGTACCCAGACAATTTGAGCACATGCTCACTGCTTGAGCTATTCTCCTCCATCTTTTAGCTATAGAACTTGTTGGAGACTTCATATCTCTCAACTCGGGTATTTTCTTGAAATATGAACTTCAACTCCTGGAACATCTCATATGGTCCATGACGTTCAAAACGTCTTTGAAGTCCCGATTCTAAGCCGTTAAGCATGGTGCACTAAACTATCAAGTAGTCATCATACCGAGCTTTTGTCAAAACGTTCATAACGTCTGCATCTGCTCCTGCAACAATAGGTCTGTCACCTAGCGGTGCATCAAGGACATAATTCTTCTGTGCAGCAATGAGGATAATCCGCAGATCACGGATCCAATCCGCATCTTTTCTACTAACATCTTTCAACATAATTTTTCTCTAGGAACATATCAAAATAAAACAGGGGAGCTAAACGCGAGCTATTGATCTACAACATAGATATGCTAATACTACCAGGACTAAGTTCATGATAAATTAAAGTTCAATTAATCATATTACTTAAGAACTCCCACTTAGATAGACATCCATCTAATCCTCTAAGTGATCACGTGATCCAAATCAACTAAACCATGTCCGATCATCACGTGAGATGGAGTAGTTTCAATGGTGAACATCACTATGTTGATCATATCTACTATATGATTCATGCTCGACCTTTCGGTCTCAGTGTTCCGAGGCCATATCTGTTATATGCTAGGCTCGTCAAGTTTAACCTGAGTATTCCGCGTGTGCAACTGTTTTGCACCCGTTGTATTTGAACGTAGAGCCTATCACACCCGATCATCATGTGGTGTCTCAGCACGAAGAACTTTCGCAACGGTGCATACTCAGGGAGAACACTTATACCTTGATAATTTAGTGAGAGATCATCTTATAATGCTACCGTCAATCAAAGCAAGATAAGATGCATAAAAGATAAACATCACATGCAATCAATATAAGTGATATGATATGGCCATCATCATCTTGTGCTTGTGATCTCCATCTCCGAAGCACCGTCATGATCACAATCGTCACCGGCGCGACACCTTGATCTCCATCATAGCATCGTTGTCGTCTCGCAAATCTTATGCTTCTACGACTATCGCTATCGCTTAGTGATAAAGTAAAGCATTACAGGGCGATTGCATTGCATACAATAAAGCGACAACCATATGGCTCCTGCCAGTTGCCGATAACTCGGTTACAAAACATGATCATCTCATACAATAAAATTTAGCATCATGTCTTGACCATATCACATCACAACATGCCCTGCAAAAACAAGTTAGACGTCCTCTACATTGTTGTTGCAAGTTTTACGTGGCTGCTACTGGGCTTAGCAAGAACCGGTCTCACCTACGCATCAAAACCACAATGATAGTTTGTCAAGTTGGTGATGTTTTAACCTTCGCAAGGACCGGGCGTAGCCACACTCGGTTCAACTAAAGTTGGAGAAACTGACACCCGCCAGCCACCTTTGTGCAAAGCACGTCGGAAGAACCAGTCTCGCGTAAGCGTACGCGTAATGTCGGCCCGGGCCGCTTCATCCAACAATACCGCCGAACCAAAGTATGACATGCTGGTAAGCAGTATGACTTATATCACCCACAACTCACTTGTGTTCTACTCGTGCATATAACATCAACGCATAAAACCTGGCTCGGATGCCACTGTTGGGGAACGTAATAATTTCAAAAAAATTCCTACGCACACGCAAGATCATGGTGATGCATAGCAACGAGAGGGGAGAGTGTTGTCCACGTACCCTCGTAGACCGAAAGCGGAAGCGTTAGCACAACGCGGTTGATGTAGTCGTACGTCTTCACGATCCGACCGATCAAGTACCGAACGCACGACACCTCCGAGTTCAGCACACGTTCAGCCCGATGACGTCCCACGAACTCCGATCCAGCCGAGTGTTGAGGGAGAGTTTCGTCAGCACGACGGCGTGGTGACGATGATGATGTTCTATCGACGCAGGGCTTCACCTAAGCACCGCTACGATATAATCGAGGTGGATTATGGTGGAGGGGGGCACCACACACGGCTAAGAGATCAAGAGATCAATTGTTGTCTCTATGGGGTGCCCCCTGCCCCCGTATATAAAGGAGCAAGGGGGAGGCGGACGGCCAAGGAGGAGGGCGCGCCAAGGGGGGAGTCCTACTCCCACCGGGAGTAGGACTCCTCCTTTCCTTGTTGGAGTAGGACAGAAGGAAAGAGGGGGAGAGGGAGAAGGAAAAGGGGGCTGCACCCCTTGTCCAATTCGGACCAGAGGGGGGGGTGCGCGCCTCCTTCCTTTTGGCCTCTCTCCTCTATTCCCGTATGGCCCAATAAGGCCCAATACTTCTCCCCGGCGAATTCCCATAACTCTCCGGTACTCCGATAAATACCCGAATCACTCGGAACCTTTCCGAAGTCCGAATATAGTCGTCCAATATATCGATCTTTATGTCTCGGCCATTTCGAGACTCCTCGTCATGTCCCCGATATCATCCGGGACTCCGAACTACCTTCGGTACATCAAAACACATAAACTCATAATATAACCGTCATCGAACTTTAAGCGTGCGGACCCTACGGGTTCGAGAACTATGTAGACATGACCGAGACACATCTCCAGTCAATAACCAATAGCGGAACCTGGATGCTCATATTGGCTCCCACATATTCTACGAAGATCTTTATCGGTCAGACCGCATAACAACATACGTTGTTCCCTTTTTCATCGGTATGTTACTTGCCCGAGATTCGATCGTCGGTATCTCAATACCTAGTTCAATCTCGTTACCGGCAAGTCTCTTTACTCGTTCCGTAATACATCATCCTGCAACTAACTCATTAGTTACAATGCTTGCAAGGCTTATAGTGATGTGCATTACCGAGTGGGCCCAGAGATACCTCTCCGACAATCGGAGTGACAAATCATAATCTCGAAATACACCAACCCAACAAGTACCTTCGGAGACACCTGTAGAGCACCTTTATAATCACCCAGTTACGTTGTGACGTTTGGTAGCACACAAAGTGTTCCTCCGGTAAACGGGAGTTGCATAATCTCATAGTCATAGGAACATGTATAAGTCATGGAGAAAGCAATAGCAGAATACTAAACGATCGTGTGCTAAGCTAACGGAATGGGTCAAGTCAATCACATCATTCTCCTAATGATATGATCCCGTTAATCAAATGACAACTCATGTCTATGGCTAGGAAACATAACCATCTTTGATCAACGAGCTAGTCAAGTAGAGGCATACTAGTGACACTCTGTTTGTCTATGTATTCACACATGTATCATGTTTCCGGTTAATACAATTCTAGCATGAATAATAAACATTTATCATGATATAAGGAAATAAATAATAACTTTATTATTTCCTCCAGGGCATATTTCCTTCAATTGCGTGTTTGTGGGAGGAAATTTGGTGTCATGGAGAAGCAAGAAACAGATTGTTGTGTCTAGATCAATAGCAGAAGCTGAGTATAGAGCGTTATCTCAAGGGTTGTGTGAGATGCTCTGGGTGAAGTACCTACTAAGTGAGTTGAAACTTCTGAGGAAGGGGCCCTAGAAGGTGTGGTGTGACAAGCAGTCAGCTATAGCCATTGCTAATAACCCAGTTCAACATGACAGGACAAAACATGTGGAAATTGATCGCTTCTTCATTAAGGAGAAACTTGAAGCTGGGATCATCAGTCTTACTCATGTCAGCTCTGGGCAGCAGTTTGTAGATTGCTTGACAAAGGGGCTGGGAACAAAGGACTGTAACTTGGCATGTAAGATGGGGATGATAGATATCCACCACCCATCTTCAAGGGGAGTTTTGAACCTGTATGGGCTGTCTGGCCCATCTCACTAAAGCCCACAAGGCCCAACCCTTGTGGTGACCTAGAAAGAGGACCCAGTCCTCCCATAGTACTCAACCACCACACACATGCTCTCTCACGCGGTCCACGAGACACAAGCTCGACCCCGTCTGGAGGTACTCCTATCTCCCGATCCAACATATGCCTATATACGTTAAAACACAATGGTGATAGGTTAAAACCCCATAAGATGATGCTGCTACTTTCCATTTAGTTAACATTATTGCTAAATAGTTTTGCATTGTTCTTAATCGTAAAGAGAAGGTTTTTACTAGCTAACATATAATTGCACATTTGACTAAACCATGTGCATCAAGCAAGAAGGGCATTATACCACGCTTACCATTTCCATCTTCAAAACCTAATAATAATTTTGACCATGTTAGCATGTAATGGGCAAAACACTAAATAACATGATAATTGTAGATAAGGTTTCCCACGTTCTAGTAGTTTAGCTTCAAATGTTCTTGCCATAAATATATCATCACCCGAAGTTAGGGTTCAAGGTTAATACGTAGTGATATCCAATAAAACTGAATGAGGGTTATATTAGCTATGCACTGCTTTAGAGTGAACTAAAATGTACTAATTAATAGGAAAACGATTAAATATCATTATATTATTACCAGTAGCCGTTGATAAGGTTTTGTGCACTGCGGGAGTCTAGCTTGAAAATTTATTTTCATATATACACTATAACTAGGGTCTGAGCTCAATACACATGAGATATCTAACCTAATTAGGACGAGATTTTTATTAGCTAACGCATAACGATACACTTCACTCAACCATGATTTTAAAAAGGCATAATCAAAGATGATGACTCTACTTTTCATCATAGTAAAATCCAGATTGGACATCTAGAAATTATAAAATGGAAGATGGAAGAAGATTAACTAGCACGTTGTTATCGTCCCTGATGAATACTTTGTTCAAGCGGCTGAACTAAGCCCACATAATTTCTAGAAAAATCTCAAACCAGTAATAACCAAATACTACTACAATTGCTATTTGAATAGTTGGAGCCAAGAATTGCTTCTACCCAAGTGTCGTGACACACCCTATATGGGAGGAAGAAATGAATCCATTTGTTTGAATGAACACGATGACTCCTCACATGTCACCACCACCATCCTTATGTCGTTGGCGTCCCTAGTTAAGCATGAACTGATCACGGGAACCACCCCACCCCAGTGAAGCCAGCTCTAGGCGGCTGCCGACGGGCTCCACATGCTAGTTACCCCCTCGATGCAAAGCCCTAGGTTAATACACACAAGATATCAATCATAACTTGTGAGGTTTTTTTCCTAATGCACAATGTACACATGTTTCGGCACCAATATGGCATAATATGATGCCTCTAATTTCTATCTTATTAAAACCTCATACTTTTGTATAGATAAGTGTTCATGGTGTAATTTGGCTAATAGTTTGTATGATCGGCTAAATTAATTTAAATGAATGTGGTCGGATTATTCGTTCATACATATATCTACCCTTGCTGTTTAATTCAAAATGCAGGCGTGGTCATAGTCTAGTGCAGATGACACATCTGGAGATCAGGTGCACTGAAGCTAATTACCCAGGACAAATATATGGGATTTTGCAAGGATTAGCAGCCACACTAAGAACAAGTTCTGGATAGATTATCATACACTAAGCTAAACTGCCGCAGCTTAGGACAAGTCCTAACAAGCTTCGGCTACCAAGCTGAAGAATTTTGGCAGGAGCTATGGAGTCACGTACAAGAAGGTGCAACAATACATGATGGACTATCAATCATTATTATATGATGTGATTAGCGACCTTGCCGGAATATTTTATTAATTTCTTTGTGGACCAAAACGTATCTGTACATGAGTATAGTTGGGACTTCGAACTATTACGTGTTGATACAAATTAGCAAGCAGACATGGTAGGTACAACTTTGTACTTGTAACCGAATCAAGGGATTTGTCCTGTTCGGTTTGGAATTGATGTTTTGGTTGTACACGTCAAGTCCTTCGTGCCCTTTATATAAGGGTCCTGGCCGATTGAAGAAAGGGAGACCAATAGATCTATCAACAAATACATTATTTTTTTACGTATGTCTTTTTCTCTATCGTTCTTCTCTGCCGAGCCCTAGCAGCCCTAGGGTTTGGTAATCTTTGCCGTTTTGCGCTGAAAAGCGGCCGGTTCTCCTCCACGAAAGTGATGGATCTTTGTTTCTTTGCTTGGAAAGCAATCGTTCGTTGTCATGAAAGCACGACAATTATCTTGGTGTTGCGCGGCGATTTCCCGTGCCAACACAATTGGCGACTCCGCTGGGGACGGAAAGAAGAAGAAGCACACGATGAGTACCGAGTCCAGGAGCGGGAGCAACATCGACCCGGAGAACGCCATCGCCGTCACAGTCGACGATTTGTCGGAAGATGATTGGCGTGAGCTTGAACAAGAGCTTAAGAAAAAGATGGCTGAGCGACTAAAATTGAAGTTGAATGGATACCGCAAGACAAGGATCGGCGTCGTCAAGAAGGTACATGTGCCGAACCCTTCAGACTCGATCAACGCCGAGGTAAAAAAGTCAACCGAAGAAATTTCTCATCTAATTGATGTGTGCGTAGCTACCAAGTACGATTCTGATGTGAAAACTACGACACACACAATTACTCAATCAGTAGCTAATAGAATTGAAAAATTTAAGGAGCAGCTTCATAAAGATCTTGAAAATAATTTACCTAGTCATGTTCGGTCGTTAGTGCTGCAAATCAATGATGGATATTCTGAGGAAAAGCTGATGCCGCTGTAAAATACAGGATTCATTAACTTTCCTAGTAATAGTCATACACATGGTGCATCGGTTAATAACGTTGTGCATCCCAATGTTCCTTTAAATAGCGATTAAGGTGGCCGGAATTATGTGAGCAGGCCGGCTAATAATTTTATGCCTAGCGTAGCTGCTCCTACTGTCTCAACTTCGGTTCCACAAAATCACAACAACAATAACCGAAGTGCTAGTTCTAATTCTACTTTGCAACAACTTTTTTATCCAACTGTAGAATATAGTACAGCACCGCTGTTGACTGTCAGTACCGGGATTCCGTGCGGGCCGGTACCCGGTTCACATTTTAACGGATCTCCGTTGCATGCATCGCAAGCTCAAATTTCTTTGCCGGAGTTTCCATCACGTGCTAGCGTTCCATCTACTCCACAAACTAGTTCTCTACAGCCGAATGATAGTTTTAAGGATAAGCTTACTAGTATACTAAGAGAATTCGGTTTAGAACCTAAGGGTAAAGCAGGTGCATATAAAAAACCATACCCTGATTACTTCGATTCGACGGCTTATCCTCGCGATTTTAGAATTCCTGACTTTGTTAGGTTTACAGGGGAAGATGGTAGATCCACTTTCGAGCATATCGGACAATTTTTATAACCTCACACTTCACTCAACCATAAAATCAAGCAAGAAGTACATAAGACCATGCTTACCTTTTCCATCTTCAAAGTCCAATAATCATTTTTACCACGTTAACATGTAAATTAAATGTCATAGAAGAAATGCAGACACAGTTCTCCACATTCCAACAGTTTGGCTCAAAAGGCTCTTTTCATAAATACGTTGTTGGCTGAAGCTAGGGTTTGAGGTTCATACACATTGAGATATCCAACAAAATTAAATGAGGGTTTTATTAGCTAATGCAAGACCACACACTTTATTCAATGCGCATGAACGAGAAAAAGGAAATAAGACGATGCTTCTACATTCCATCTCTAAGAACGCAACCATCCTCTAGAATGAGCTATAATACAATAAGCAAAATATTAAATAGCACTAGCCCATTAACTATTAACTCTTGATAAGGTTTTCCCACATTGTGCAAGTTTAGCTGGAAAATCTCTTACCATAAGTACGCCATAACTAGGGAATAAGTTTAATACACATGAGATATCCAGCTTATTGGAGACGACGCGAGGGTGCGGTCCATTTTTTCATGAACTACAGGTGTGTGGTTGGTTTTGAGGAGCCTTGGTCATCTATTTTATTTGCATTTTGATGTTTATAATACCTATCTACAAGAGGTATCGACTTTTTCATCATCTTCTTGATTCACTTGTATTAAAAATATATAACATCATCGTACAACAATACTCCTATGTAGAAAGTTTTGATGCTCAGATTGAACCCAATATAATACACTATGTACACAAGTTACTCAACGATACATGTATAGTGCGATATCCAACAACACTGAATGATGTTTTTATAGCTAACGACGACACATCTTACTCAACCAAGCACATGAATGGCAAAAACAAAAGTAAAATAACATGATGCTTTCACTTTCCATCTGTGCTAAAATGTAATAGGCAAAAGATTAAATACCACGTGCAATTGTTATTATCAATAGATGTTCATAATGAATCTTGCTTTATAGTAGGAGTTTAGCTTGAAAAAAATTCATCATAAACACGTTATTGCTTGAAGCATGGGTTTGAGGTTAATACATAAGAGATATCCAACCTAATTGGTGATGTTTTTATTAGCTAATATACAATGTACACTATCCTCAGTTATGCATTTCAACAACAAGGTGGCATAATATGACACATCTACTTTCCATCTTGTTAAAATCTTGGCTTTTGTCTATATACGATAAAATTCAATGGTAATAGGAGAAGGTTAACTAGCACGGTGTTAACATAATTGCTGAATAGTTTCAACTTATTCTTCATTGTGAAGTGCTACCTCTTGAGCATGTTGGTTTTCCCTTGAAGAGGAAAGGGTGATGCAGCACAGTAGCTTAAGTATTTCCCTCTGTTTTTTAGAACCAAGGTATCAATCTAGTAGGAGAGTACACGCAAGTCGCCTAGTACCTGCACAAACAATCAAGAACCTTGCAACCAACGCGATAAAGTGGTTGTCAATCCCTTCACGGCCACTTGCAGAAGTGAGATCTAATAAAGATAATAAGATAAATATTTTTTGTATTTTTGTTGTATAGATTGAAAAGTAAAGATTGCAAAATAAATAGTGAACAAGAATTGTAGATTGGAAACTTATATGATGTAAAGTAGACCCGGGGGCCATAGGTTTCACTAGTGGCTTCTCTCAAGATAGCATAAGTATTACGGTGGGTGAACAAATTACTGCCGAGCAATTGATAGAAAAGCGCATAGTTATGAGAATATCTAGGCATGATCATGAACATAGGCATCATGTCCGTGACAAGTAGACCGAAACGATTTTGCATCTACTACTATTACTCCACACATCGACCGCTATCCAGCATGCATCTAGAGTATTAAGTTCATAAGAACAGAGTAACACATTAGGCAAGATGACATGATGTAGAGGGATAAACTCAAGCAATATGATATAAACCCCATCTTTTTATCCTCGATGGCAACAATACAATACGTGTCGTTTCCCTTTCTATCACTGGGATCGAGCACCGCAGGATTGAACCCAAAGCTAAGCACTTCTCCCGTTGCAAGAAAGATCAATCTAGTAGGCCAAACCAAACTGATAATTCGAAGAGACTTGCAAAGATATTTAAATCATGCATATAAGAATTCAGAGAAGAATCAAATATTGTTCATAGATAATCTTGATCATAAACCCACAATTCATCGGATCTCGACAAACACACCGCAATAAGAGTTACATCGAATAGATCACCAAGAAGATCGAGGAGAACTTTGTATTGAGATCCAAATAGAGAGAAGAAGCCATCTAGCTAATAACTATGGACCCGAAGGTCTATGGTAAACTACTCACATATCATCAGAGAGGCTATGGTGTTGATATAGAAGCCCTCCGTGATCGATTCCCCCTCCGGCGGAGCGCCAGAAAAGGCCCCAAGATGGGATCTCATGGGTACAGAAGGTTGCGGCGGTGGAAAAAGTGTTCCGTTGCTCTCCCCGAAGGTTTCAGGGTCTAAGAGTATATATAGGCGAAAGAAGTAGGTCGGTGGAGCGGCGAGGGGCCCACGAGGGTGGGGGCGAGCCCACCCCCCTGGGGCGCACCCTCCTGCCTAGTGGCCACCTCATGGCTTTCTTGACCTCCACTCCAAGTCTCCTGGATTGCGTTTGTTCCAAAAAAGATCCTCGCGAAGGCTTCATTCCGTTTGGATTCCATTTGATATTCCTTTTCCGCGAAACACTGAAATAGGCAAAAAAACAGCAAATTGCACTGGGCCTTCGGTTAATAGGTTAGTCCCAAAAATAATATAAAAAGGTATATTAAAGCCCATTAAACATCCAAAACAGATAATATAATAGCATGGAACAATCAAAAATTATAGATACGTTGGAGACGTATCAAGCATGCCCAAGCTTAATTCCTGCTCGTCCTCGAGTAGGTAAATGATAAAAACAGAATTTTTGATGTGGAATGCTACCTAAAATAATTTTTTTTCAATGTAATTATCTTTATTGTGGCATGAATGTTTAGATCCGAAAGATTCTAGACAAAGTTTTAATATTGACATAAAAATAGTAATACTTCAAGCGTGCTAACCAAGCAATTATGTCTTATCAAAATAACATAGCCAAAGAAAGCTCATCCCTACAAAATCATATAGTTTGGCCATGCTTCATTTTCGTCACACAAAATGCTCCCATCATGCATAACCCCGATGACAAGCCGAGCAATTGGTTCATACTTTTTAACGCGCTTCAGCCTTTTCAACCCTCACGCAATACATGAGCGTAAGCCATGGATATAGCACTATAGGTGGAATAGCATATGGTGATGGGGGTTATGTGAGAAGACAAAAAAGGAGAAAGTCTCACATTTACGCGGCTAATCAACGGGCTATGGAGATGCCCATCAATTGATGTCAATGCGAGGAGTAGGGATTGCCATGCAATGGATGCACTAGAGCTATAAGTGTATGAAAGCTGATCAAAAGAGACTAAGTGGGTGTGCATCCAACTTGCTTGCTCACGAAGACCTAGGGCATTTTGAGGAAGCCCATCATTGGAATATACAAGCCAAGTTCTATAATGAAAAATTCCCACTAGTATATGAAAGTGTCAAAATAAGAAACTCTCTATCATGAAGATCATGGTGCTATTTTGAAGCACAAGTGTGGAAAAAGGATAGTAACATTGTCCCTTCTCTCTTTTTCTCTCTTTTTTTGTTTGTTTGGGCTTCTTTGGCCTCTTTTTTATTTGCGCTTCTTTGGCCAATTTTTTTTATTTGTTTCATAGTCTCCATCATCCTTTCCTCACATGGGACAATGCTCTACTAATGATGATCATCACACTTTTATTTACTCATAACTCAATATTACAACTCGATACTAGAACAAAAATATGACTCTATTTGAATGCCTCCGGCAGTGTACCGGGATATGCGATGAATCAAGAGCGACATGTATGAAAGAATTATGAAAGTGGCTTTGCCACAAATACGATGTCAACTACATGATCATGCAAAGCAATATGACAATGATGGAGCGTGTCATAATAAACGGAACGGTGGAAAGTTGCATGGCTATATATCTCAGAATGGCTATCAAAATGCCATAATAGGTAGGTATGGTGGCTGTTTTGAGGAAGATATAAGGAGGCTTATGTGTGATAGATCGTATTGTATCAGGGGGTTTGTATGCACCGGCGAAGTTTGCACCAACTCTCGAGGTGAGAAAGGGCAATGCACGGTACCGTAGAGGCTAGCAAATTGCGGAAAGGTAAGAGTGCGTATAATCCATGGACTCACATTAGTCATAAAGAACTCATATACTTATTGCAAAAGTCTATTAGACCTCGAAGCAAAGTACTACTACGCATGCCCCTAGAGGGATAGATTGGTAGGCAAAGACCATCGCTCGTCCCCGACCGCCACTCATAAGGAAAGCAATAAAAGAACACCTCATGCTTCAAATTTGTCACACAACGTTTACCATACGTGCATGCTATGGGACTTGCAATCCTCAACACAAGTATTCATCAATTCCACAATTGCCCAACTAGCATGGCTCTAACATTACCACCTTTATATCTCAAAACAACTATCAAGTATCATAGTATTCAATGCACTCTATATGAAAGTTTTTATCATACCCATCTTGGATGCCTATCATATTAGGACTAATTTTATAGCCAAAGCAAAATACCATGCTGTTCTAAAAGACTCTCAAAATAATATAAATGAAGCATGAGAGATCAATAATTTCTATAAAATAAAACCACCACCGTGCTCTAAAAGATATAAGTGAAGCACTAGAGCAAAATTATCTAGCTCAAAAGATATAAGTGAAGCACTAGAGCAAAATTATCTAGCTCAAAAGATATAAGTGAAGCACATAGAGTATTCTAATAAATTCCGATTCATGTGTGTCTGTCCCAAAAGGTGTGTACAGCAAGGATGATTGTGGTAAACTAAAAAGTAAAGACTGAAATCATACAAGACGCTCCAAGCAAAACACATATCATGTGGTGAATAAAAATATAGCCTCAAGTAAAGTTACCGATAGACGAAGACGAAAGAGGGGATGCCTTCCGGGGCATCCCCAAGCATAGGCTTTTGGTTGTACTTTAATTTTACCTTGGGCTGCCTTGGTAATCCCCAAGCTTAGGCTCTTGCCACTCCTTATTCCATAATCCATCAAATCTTTACCCAAAACTTGAAAACTTCACAACACAAAACTCAACAAAAAATCTCATGAGCTCCGTTAGTATAAGAAAACAAATCACCACCATAATTTACTGTAATGAACTCATTATTTATTTATATTGGTGTTAAACCTACTGTATTCCAACTTCTCTATGGTTCATAGCCCCCGATACTAGCCATAGATTTATCAAAATAAGCAAACAACACACGAAAAACAGAATCTGTCAAAAACAGAACAGTCTGTAGAAATCTGTATCAAACGTATACTTCTGTAACACCAAAAATTCTGAAATAAATTGGTGGACGTGAGGAATTTTTCTATTAATCATCTGCAAAAATAATCAACCTAAAAGCACTCTCCAGTAAAAAATGGCAGCCAATCTCGTGAGCGCTAAAGTTTCTGTTTTTTACAGCAAGATCGCAAAGACTTCATCCAAGTCTTCCCAAAGGTTCTACTTGGCACAAACACTAATTAAAACATAAAACCACATCTAAAAAGAAGCTAGATGAATTATTTATTACTAAACAGAACCAAAAAGTAAGGAACAAAAATAAAATTGGGTTGCCTCCCAACAAGCGCTATCGTTTAACGCCCCTAGCTAGGCATAAAAACAAGAATAGATCTAGGTATCGTCATCTTTGGTATGCAATCCATAGGTGGCTCTCATAATAGATTCATAAGGTAATTTAATTTTCTTCCTACGAAAGTGTTCCATGCCTTTCCTTAATGGAAATTGGAATCTAATATTTCTTTCTTTCATGTCAATAACTAGCATAGTGACCCGCGCATTTGCGCGGCTAGATTGACTATATGTATATTGTTATATTTGAGATTATTATTTTTGCCAAGTTTATGGCCTCTTTCTCTTATATTATCGAATGTAATTTTCCATGAAGTGTTTGTCATATCAATAGATTGTAAAAGATAATATGGTGATCACCTTGCAATAAAGAGTGCTTTGATGTAAAAAAACATATTGATGTCAAAAGGAATGTCCCGAGGGACATGGTCGGATTATTGATTGCATTCTACTTAGTTGATAAAAATACCTTGGTATGTGAAGTCGGAAGAAAGAAAGATGCAAGTTTATATATACGAATCGTCATGTTTCCCCCTGCGATCCTCTCCTCACCCCTTGTTATGTATCTTAGCACTAATATGTTTTTGGGCAATTCCCCTCCCAGGATTAGATCTAAAAATGAGTAGTTTCTATGTATACCAATTGTACTGTTGTTCCGCCCAAATCACTGGTTGCATTCTTAATTGCATTGACTTTCTTGGTTAACAGAATAAATCTTGCCAACCTACGTATGCATCCATACATGTTCATCTTAATATGACCACTTATCATTATATACTGGTATTTGTGCTTAAGGATGTTTTTCTCATTCACTTTTTTCATAGCTTACACATGTCGACGTTTCTTACCTACCAACATATGCATCCACGTATGTTCATCTTGATATTATTGGTTATACATGTAATGTATATTAAGGATTTTCCCTCATTCACTTCCTTCGTACCTCATTCGTTTTGCTCGTGTCTTTGTCATTTTTGTATCAATTCTAGTTATATATTTTCCAATATACAAATCCAACCATTAATTATGTAGTTTTATTCGTAAAATTTTACATGCCACAAATGGTACACATGCATATACCTGTGCATAAAATGCATCATCTTTCATCCAAGAGCTCATCATTTTTTGTAAAATTACAATTCTTTGAATTGCAAAAGGACAATTCAAGCGACATGGACGTTCGACTCTTGTTTACCTGCCTACGTCGATGGTGATTTCAGCGGTATAATGACCGTTGCGCTTTCCGGTTGTTGTTTTTTCCTAAAATGTGTGCTGCATGATCATGTTTTTGTGCTTAGTACTGGACACTAGACTATACAATCATGTTTCGTATTATTAAACCTAAACCGCTACAGTTATTATCCACTATATAATCAATGATGTGTTTGAACACTTGCGTCTCATTGGGTGGCGAGTAGATTTCCTATCAGTGGCGAAGCCAAACAAAAGAATCTCAGTGTCATTGTTAATTTTCAGATTATTCTCTTCATAGAGTACAATAATTTTAGGTTGTTTTCCGCAAAAGGTGCGGGGTCAACTGGTCCCACAGCTTGTATGTGGTGCCACCCCTATTTCCTATATATCGTTACATCTGTTTTTTTTACTTTGACACGATTTTTATACATAACTTTGGCCGTAATTAATAGATTTTTGTTTTATATAAAATTATAATCCTATTATCATTTAAATAATGTACATGAAAATGGTATTAGGTTTTACTTCACCAATCTAACTATTTATAGGAATGATCTCAAATATGTGTGCTAGTTTTACTTCACCAATCTAAGTATTTATGGGAATGATCTCGAATATGTGTGCACCATTTGTTCTTATTAAAAACGTCTTCAAGTATGTGACTTAATCGACTTCATTTTGTTAATTTATATTAGTTCATTCTGTTAAATTCATTTGTAGTTTTTCTTGTAACATACATTTTAGTATGCCTCCGTACATTATTATTATTTAGTTTCTCCCGTCCACTAAAATGCCCATGCAAACGTATATATTGTTACCTATGCCCAATAGCCAACACAACATGCGGGTACTTTTTTTTCACTCCTCCTGCCTTTGTATCGGTAGTTATGTCTAGGGCCGGCCCATTAGCTACAATCGGACTTCACAATTTTAGGAACGCATCTTTCCAGATCGATGTTGCTCAAAAAAAATCTTTTCCATATTGATTTTTTTGGCGTGGATTCTGATGGCCTGTTTGTAGGGGAGGACTCCTATTGTGGCCTGGTTCCTATATGGAATTTCTTTTTGTCTGAATTCCGATTTCCCTTTTATATGATGATTTCCATTGGCCGTTGATCAGGACATACATGTTTTACCAGGCAGCAGGCCTGGTCAGCAATCTCCTACCGTGAATTATGGGATTATACTTCATAGGACATACATGTTTTTATTATGTGACGTACATGTCTACGTGTGTGCCTGGGACGTGTTGGATTATAAAAGCTAAACCTTCTTGGTCAGCAAGAAACAGCTCATACTGTACGTTGGAATAGCTCATGGCCAAATACTGGTGGGGGAGTTCCATTGACAAAAGATCCCTACATTGGTTGGCGTGGGATAAATTGACAGAGCCAAAAATCAAAGGAGGTCTGGGCTTTCGGGATCCCCAAATGTTCAATCTAGCAATGCTTGGAAAGCAAGGCTGGCGCATTCTGACCAAACCAGATTCGTTGTGCTCTAGAGTGTTGTAGGGAAAGTATTTCCCACACTCAAACTTTCTCCAAGCTTCGATACCCAAGGGAGCTTCCTCTACCTGGAAGGCTATCATCGCAGGCAGGAAGGCTTTGGAGAGGGGACTGATCCACCGAATAGGAGATGGCTCATCTATATCTATTTGGAATGATCCTTGGATCCCAAACATAGTCACTATGAAACCGACTGGTAGATTAGGGGCGGAGCCCCTGCATACTGTCTCAGAGCTGATAGATGACTACACTGGGAGTTGGAATGTCAGTTTGGTCCGCCAAAATTTTCTGCACCCCGATGCTGAGGCGATTCTTAATATACCCTTGAACAGATTGGGTGGGGAAGATAGTTTGGCGTGGTCGTTGGAAAAGTCGGGTAACTACACTGTAAAATCAGCGTATCGCTCTCTCATGACTTGGAACGAGCTTAGTTCTCTAGAGGAAGGGACGATGACGGACACTTCATCAGCAAATAAACAGTTGTGGTCCGCACTTTGGAAATTACGGGTGGTGCCGAAGGTTAGGGTTTTCTGGTGGAGGGTTTTGCGTGGCATCCTGCCAGACTACATGACTCTACAGCACCGTCACATCAAGCCACTTGGCCGCTGCGATCTATGCAAGGCCATGAATGAAGACTTAATGCATGCACTCATCTCATGCTCACATGCCAAGCAGTTTTGGGTTGCGGCGAGGGATTGGTTTGATCTCCATCTACCGAGGCTGCATCCGCTAACATGGGCACGGGATATTGTGCTCGATGAGATGTTCTCTGACGAGGCTCGTTGTCAGATTATCACAATCATGCATACAATATGGACCTCCAGGAACAAATGGACCCACGATCAGGAGGGCTTCTCCCTGGTGCAAGCGCTCAAGTGGATCCATGAAACCCTGGCCATACTCGATCTACCTAACCGTCGCCCAGTGGTGCTGTCGGGACGGAGTTGGAACCCCCCCGATGTGGGGTGGATTACCATCAATATTGATGGCTCAGTACTCCCAAATGCGTTGTCAGGAGGAGCAGGCGGCGTTGCTCGGTCTCACATAGCTTTTGTGGGGGCTTGGTGCAAGTCGCTAGAGGGGGTCTCTGATCCTTTCATTGCTGAGCTCCTAGCGTTTCGGGAAGGTGTGATCTTTGCTCATCTACGTGGAATGTCACATGTGATAATGCAGGTCGACTGCATGGAGCTGGTCACCCAATGGAGTTCGCGCGGCAACTCACGATCTATTGCTGCGCCTATCTTTCATGAACTTGAAGCTTTAGTCCTTAATTTTGTTTCTTTCTCGGTTCGGCATATCAGTAGGGATCTTAACTTCTCGGCCCACTTATGTGCACAGCGTGCTAGTGCAACGGAGAGTACGGACTGCTTGCTCAATGCGAGTCCAGATTTCCTAGTCAATAGCCTACGGGCAGACTGTAACCGCATGATTATTCGCTAAATAAAGTCAGAGTTTGATGCAAAAAAAAAAGATTATAAAAGCTAAAAAAAAGCTTCCAACCATCAATGTGTTGGAATATTAGGCAAGTTCATGATTAATTCCAGTAAATAATTCATGACTAGAAGAGATACTAGCATGCAATAATCTAGCAAACTAGAAGAACAGCAAGACATGCATAACAGCAGCAAACACGTAACAATAGCTGTAGAAACAGACATGAACAGAGGATGTTGGACGTACTGATCGTTAGCTATTATGGGTGCGACAGTGTTGATGACGATGTTGGCGACGATCTGCTGCTGACGGCGATGAATACGACGATGAGTAGCACCGCCCGACTTGGACGGAAGACGACCCGTGATGACGAATTTGAGCAGTCGCGCACAGCGCTTCCCAAAAACCTAATTCGTCCTCTCCCGGTGCAGGATCGCAAAGACGAATGGTTCCGGAGACCTGCTCTCCCACGCGCCGATGCACGCCGGCGTTTGGGATGGAGTAGACTACGATGGCGGCGCAAGTTGTGAGATGAGGCAAAACCCTAGGTGTTTTTTCGGTGTGTCTCTGGCCGTAGCCGGTAGCTGTATATATATTAGGACCAGAGGCGGTATTGTGTCGCGACCACAATCCCAAACCGACTCGGTTTCTAATTCGTATACTTACCGGACAAGAAATCAAAAACTTGTCTGCCAAGACATAAAAATAAAACGGCAAAAGGAAGCTGCGCTCCTGCAAGGAGACGGACCGGCTTTCGGCGGACCATTCACGCGCATGTCGCATGTACGCGCCGCCTCGCCTCGCCTCGGCACGGCCCGGCCCGGCCAGGCGAGGAGAGCGAGCGCGCGCGTGTGGTTTTCCCTTTCTCTTCTCACACACCACTTAGAGTGGTGGAGAGAACCCACTATATAAAGAGGTCCAACTCTTCTTCAACTTCCAAGGTGGGAGTAAACTTAGCACCACCACTTGCCATTTTACACATGGGCTTTGAGATTTCAGAAATTGCTATGGGCCTAGCCCATTAATTCTAACAATCCCCCACCAGATCTCAAATACCCATTTAGAGATTTGCCTTCTCTCACCACTTGTTTAATATATCAGTGTTTCAGCAGAGACTGTTAAGTTGAACTTCTTCCTAGAACATTAAGCTACATCCATTCACAACTTGACAATGGACTATGCCTTGAATTGCTAGTTTTGTGTGAACAGGTTTCACTCAAAGTCTTAACCAGTACCTGACCGCCAGTAGGCTACCCCGCGGTTTGGAGCTTATACGTCATACTCCCTGGTCTCTTCGTGAGCTTACTAGAGATCACCCAAATCTCATAGACTGCGACGTTTACAGTCAGAACTCATATAGGTGTGTTCTTTCAAGACTGCTCTGTAGGACAGCATCTTTGCTAATTATAGCCAATAGAACCACATTAAGGCATGTTGCCAACCTGTCTTACAGATCTGAGCCTTACAGCTCTGAGAGTTTTGCATCTTCACTTGGAGACGATCATAAGTTATTACTCTCCTCAGTTAACCAATAGCTTGTTCTTCCCAGATCCTAATTCACGGGATCTCCGATCACAAAGGTTGGGTTACTACTATGGTGTAACATCTATGGGTCTCATACCCATCTCCCTCGATGCAATATCTATCACATTTCGTGATAGTCCCTTTGTAAAGGGATCTGCCAGGTTTTTGTCTGTTTGTATATACGTAACAGTTATTACTCCGGAGTTTCTCAACTTCCTGACAGACTTCAAACGTCTTTTCACGTGTCTTGATGACTTTGCATTATCTTTAGAATTGTTCACTTTAGCGATAACCGTTTGGTTATCAAAATTCATAAGAATAGCCGGTACAGGTTTTTCAACAACCGGCAAGTCCATCAAGAGCTCACGCAGCCATTCTGCCTCAACAGTAGCTGTGTCCAAAGCAGTTAATTCTGCTTCCATAGTTGACCTCGTCAATATGGTTTGCTTGCAAGACCTCCATGACACTGCGCCACCACCATGAGTAAATACATACCCACTTGTTGCGTAAAGTACATCAACATCGGAGATCCAATTTGAATCACTATATCCTTCTAGCCCAGCAGGATGCCCTGAATAAGTAATTCTGTAACTCATAGTACCTCTCAGATAGCGCAAGACCCTTTCTAGTGCATGCCAATGATCATCACCCGGGTTGGACATGAACCTACTCAGTTTGCTCACAGCAAAAGAGATATCTAGTCTTGTAGCGCTAGCTAAGTACATGAGTGAACCGACAATTTGAGAGTATCTTAATTGATCTCTCGTTTCTTTCTTGTTCTTTTTGAGTGTCACGCTGGGATCATAAGGTGTTGGAGAAGGCTTGCTATCCATAAAACCGAATCGGTTCAAGACCTTCTCAACATAGTGAGATTGCGTTAATGTAATCCCACTCTCATCCTTAATAAGTTTGATGTTTAGAATTACATCGGCTTCTCCCAGATCTTTCATGTCAAAACTTTTTGATAGAAAAGACTTGACCTCATTAATTGCATTAATGTTTGTACCAAAGATCAGTATGTCGTCCACATACAAACATAATATGACACTATTGCCCCCACCATGGCGATAATAAACACACCTATCAGCCTCGTTAATGACAAATCCTGCAGAAGTCAGAGTTCTTTCAAACTTCTCATGCCATTGCTTAGGTGCCTGTTTCAGACCATACAAAGATTTTAACAACTTGCACACCTTTCTCTCTTCACCCTTTACCACAAACCCGTCAGGCTGATCCATATAGATCTCCTCTTCCAACTCTCCATTGAGAAAAGCTATCTTTACATCCATTTGATGAATGATAAGACCATAAGAGGCAGCCAAGGAAAGTAACACTCGAATGGTGGTCATTCTAGCAACGGGTGAATAGGTGTCAAAGTAATCTTCGCCTTCTTTCTGAGTGTAGCCCTTGGCCACTAGCTGCGCCTTGTACTTATCAATAGTACCATCAGGCTTTAGCTTATTTTTGAACACCCACTTACAGCCCACGGGTTTACAACCATATGGTCTATCAGTTAGTTCCCAAGTTCCATTAGAAAGAATTGAGTCCATCTCATCATGAACAGCTTCTTTCCAATCATCTACATCCGGAGATGCATATGCTTCTGCAATCGTCTTGGGTGTGTCGTCCACAAGGTATACAATGAAATCATCACCAAAGGATTTTGCAATCCTTTGTCTCTTGTTCCTTCTAGGAACTTCATTGTTATCCTTCTCAAGGACTTCCTCATGTGATTGTTCGAAATATTCATCAGTTGTACTAGATTCAGGAATTATCTCAGAAGAAAATCTAGCAATGCTATGCATATCTTTCATAGGAAATATGTTCTCAAAAAATGTTGCATCACGAGATTCCATTATAGTATCAACATGCATATCAGGTACTTCAGATTTTACCACTAAAAACCTATAAGCAATGCTCCGTTGAGCATACCCTAGAAAGACACAATCCACTGTCTTTGGTCCAAGTTTGCGTTTCTTAGGAATAGGAATATTGACCTTTGCCAAACATCCCCAAGTGCGCAAATAAGAAAGTGAAGGTTTTCTCCCAACCCACTCCTCATAAGGGGTTTTCTCTTTATTATTGTTGGAACTCTATTCAGGACATGACATGAAGTCAATAGAGCCTCCCCCCACCATGCCTTAGATAAACCAGCAGTGTCTAACATGGCATTCACCAAGTCAGTCAATGTGCGGTTTTTCCTCTCGGCCACTCCATTTGATTGAGGTGAATAGGGAGGCGTCCTCTCATGAATAATACCATGTTCCTCACAAAATTCATCAAAAACTTTTGGAAAATACTCTCCACCACGATCGGACCTAAGACGCTTGATCTTTCTCTCTAGTTGATTTTCAACTTCAGCTTTAAAGATTTTAAAGTAGTCTGATGCTTCATCTTTAGTTTGCAACAAATAAACATAGCAAAATCTAGTCGCATCATCAATCAAAGTCATGAAATATCTCTTTCCACCTTTTGTCAACACACCATTCATCTCACAAAGATCAGAATGTATGAGTTCTAGAGGTGCCAAGTTTCTCTCCTCGGCAGCCTTATGAGGCTTTCGAGGTTGCTTAGATTGCACACAACTATGGCACTTAGAACCTTTGGCAACTGTGAAGTTCGGAATTAAACTCATGCTGGATAGCCGAGACATTAAACCAAAATTAATATGACATAAACGAGAGTGCCAAATACTTGCATCATCATTAACATTAGCACAAATTTGGTTTATTGACTTATTGCAAAAATCTGAAAGAGAAAAGCAGAACAAGCCTCCGCACTCATAGCCTTTTCCTATAAATTGTCCAAATCTTGACACGATTACTTTATTGGACTCTAAAACTACCTTAAATCCATCTCGACATAGAAGGGAGCCGCTAACTAGATTCTTGTTCATAGTAGGGACATGCTGCACGTTCCTTAGTTGCACGATCTTTCCCGAAGTAAACTTCAGATCCACCGTGCCAATGCCACGAACAGAAGCATGTGACCCATTCCCCATTAGGACGGAAGAATCCCTTGCGACCTGATAAGAAGTAAACAGGGAGATGTCAGCACACACATGAACGTTAGCACCCGAATCAATCCACCACGAAGATGATTGAAATACTGAAAGCACAATAGGTAAATTACCATACCCATCAGTATTGCTAGCGGTCACCATGTTGACAGTCTTGGAGCTTGTTTTCCCTCTGCGGTCTGCACGTTCAGGGCATTCCTTGGAAAAGTGTCCAGGCTTCCCACAGGCGTAGCACTCTAGCTCAGCCTTGTTCAACTTCTTCTTCTTGAAGGTAGTAGCCTTGGTAGGCTTGTTGAAAACATGTTTGTTCTTCCCTTTGTTCTTGTTCTGTGGGTACCTCTGCACCATGTTAGCAGTAGGCTGAACCTCACCTCCTTTTTCAGTGGTATCTTTAGCCCGAGCTTTTTCTTCAACATCAAGAGATGCAATCAGATTTTCAACTGATATCTCCTGTCTCTTATGCTTCAGAGTTGTGGCGAAATTCCTCCATGAAGGAGGCAACTTTGCAATCATGCACCCAGCCACGAATTTGTCGGGTAGAACACATTTAAGGAGTTCAAGTTCCTTCACAATGCACTGTATCTCATGAGCTTGTTCAACCATAGAACGGTTATTCACCATCTTGTAGTCATGAAAACTCTCCATGATGTACAGTTCACTGCCTGCATCTGTTGCACCGAATTTTGCATTCAGTGCATCCCACAGAATTTTTCCGTCGTTTATGTGCATGTACACATCACACAGACGGTCAGCAAGAACACTCAGAATGCATCCCACAAACATAGTATTGGCTTCCTGAAATTTTCTCCGATCTTCGTCGGTCATTCCCTCTGGAGCACCAACACTAGCGTGGAAAACTTTCAGAGCAGTAAGCCAGAGCGTGGTCTTCACCTGCCACCTCTTAAAGTGCACACCGGTAAACTTATCCGGCCTCAGTGCATCAGCGAATCCAGCCATAGTTAACTCAGGAAATTGCCTATACTTAGGTTTTTGGATTGTTGGAATATTAGGCAAGTTCATGATTAATTCCAGTAAATAATTCATGACTAGAAGAGATACTAGCATGCAATAATCTAGCAAACTAGAAGAACAGCAAGACATGCATAACAGCAGCAAACACGTAACAATAGCTGTAGAAACAGACATGAACAGAGGATGTTGGACGTACTGATCGTTAGCTATTATGGGTGCGACAGTGTTGATGACGATGTTGGCGACGATCTGCTGCTGACGGCGATGAATACGACGATGAGTAGCACCGCCCGACTTGGACGGAAGACGACCCGTGATGACGAATTTGAGCAGTCGCGCACAGCGCTTCCCAAAAACCTAATTCGTCCTCTCCCGGTGCAGGATCGCAAAGACGAACGGTTCCGGAGACCTGCTCTCCCACGCGCCGATGCACGCCGGCGTTTGGGATGGAGTAGACTACGATGGCGGCGCAAGTTGTGAGATGAGGCAAAACCCTAGGTGTTTTTTCGGTGTGTCTCTGGCCGCAGCCGGTAGCTGTATATATATTAGGACCAGAGGCGGTATTGTGTCGCGACCACAATCCCAAACCGACTCGGTTTCTAATTCGTATACTTACCGGACAAGAAATCAAAAACTTGTCTGCCAAGACATAAAAATAAAACGGCAAAAGGAAGCTGCGCTCCTGCAAGGAGACGGACCGGCTTTCGGCGGACCATTCACGCGCATGTCGCATGTACGCGCCGCCTCGCCTCGCCTCGCCACGGCCCGGCCCGGCCAGGCGAGGCGAGCGAGCGCGCGCGTGTGGTTTTCCCTTTCTCTTCTCACACACCACTTAGAGTGGTGGAGAGAACCCACTATATAAAGAGGTCCAACTCTTCTTCAACTTCCAAGGTGGGAGTAAACTTAGCACCACCACTTGCCATTTTACACATGGGCTTTGAGATTTCATAAATTGCTATGGGCCTAGCCCATTAATTCTAACAATCCCCCACCAGATCTCAAATACCCATTTAGAGATTTGCCTTCTCTCACCACTTGTTTAATATACCAGTGTTTCAGCAGAGACTGTTAAGTTGAACTTCTGCCTAGAACTTTAAGCTACATCCATTCACAACTTGACAATGGACTATGCCTTGAATTGCTAGTTTTGTGTGAACAGGTTTCACTCAAAGTCTTAACCAGTACCTGACCGCCAGTAGGCTACCCCGCGGTTTGGAGCTTATACGTCATACTCCCTGGTCTCTTCGTGAGCTTACTAGAGATCACCCAAATCTCATAGACTGCGACGTTTACAGTCAGAACTCATATAGGTGTGTTCTTTCAAGACTGCTCTGTAGGACAGCATCTTTGCTAATTATAGCCAATAGAACCACATTAAGGCATGTTGCCAACCTGCCTTACAGATCTGAGCCTTACAGCTCTGAGAGTTTTGCATCTTCACTTGGAGACGATCATAAGTTATTACTCTCCTCAGTTAACCAATAGCTTGTTCTTCCCAGATCCTAATTCACGGGATCTCCGATCACAAAGGTTGGGTTACTACTATGGTGTAACATCTATGGGTCTCATACCCATCTCCCTCGATGCAATATCTATCACATTTCGTGATAGTCCCTTTGTAAAGGGATCTGCCAGGTTTTTGTCTGTTTGTATATACGTAACAGTTATTACTCCGGAGTTTCTCAACTTCCTGACAGACTTCAAACGTCTTTTCACGTGTCTTGATGACTTTGCATTATCTTTAGAATTGTTCACTTTAGCGATAACCGTTTGGTTATCAAAATTCATAAGAATAGCCGGTACAGGTTTTTCAACAACCGGCAAGTCCATCAAGAGCTCACGCAGCCATTCTGCCTCAACAGTAGCTGTGTCCAAAGCAGTTAATTATGCTTCCATATTTGACCTCGTCAATATGGTTTGCTTGCAAGACCTCCATGACACTGCGCCACCACCATGAGTAAATACATACCCACTTGTTGCGTAAAGTACATCAACATCAGAGATCCAATTTGAATCACTATATCCTTCTAGCCCAGCAGGATGCCCTGAATAAGTAATTCTGTAACTCATAGTACCTCTCAGATAGCGCAAGACCCTTTCTAGTGCATGCCAATGATCATCACCCGGGTTGGACATGAACCTACTCAGTTTGCTCACAGCAAAAGAGATATCTGGTCTTGTAGCGCTAGCTAAGTACATGAGTGAACCGACAATTTGAGAGTATCTTAATTGATCTCTCGTTTCTTTCTTGTTCTTTTTGAGTGTCACGCTGGGATCATAAGGTGTTGGAGAAGGCTTGCTATCCATAAAACCGAATCGGTTCAAGACCTTCTCAACATAGTGAGATTGCGTTAATGTAATCCCACTCTCATCCTTAATAAGTTTGATGTTTAGAATTACATCGGCTTCTCCCAGATCTTTCATGTCAAAACTTTTTGATAGAAAAGACTTGACCTCATTAATTGCATTAATGTTTGTACCAAAGATCAGTATGTCGTTCACATACAAACATAATATGACACTATTGCCCCCACCATGGCGATAATAAACACACCTATCAGCCTCGTTAATGACAAATCCTGCAGAAGTCAGAGTTCTTTCAAACTTCTCATGCCATTGCTTAGGTGCCTGTTTCAGACCATACAAAGATTTTAACAACTTGCACACCTTTCTCTCTTCACCCTTTACCACAAACCCGTCAGGCTGATCCATATAGATCTCCTCTTCCAACTCTCCATTGAGAAAAGCTGTCTTTACATCCATTTGATGAATGATAAGACCATAAGAGGCAGCCAAGGAAAGTAACACTCGAATGGTGGTCATTCTAGCAACGGGTGAATAGGTGTCAAAGTAATCTTCGCCTTCTTTCTGAGTGTAGCCCTTGGCCACTAGCTGCGCCTTGTACTTATCAATAGTACCATCAGGCTTTAGCTTATTTTTGAACACCCACTTATAGCCCACGGGTTTACAACCATATGGTCTATCAGTTAGTTCCCAAGTTCCATTAGAAAGAATTGAGTCCATCTCATCATGAACAGCTTCTTTCCAATCATCTACATCCGGAGATGCATATGCTTCTGCAATCGTCTTGGGTGTGTCGTCCACAAGGTATACAATGAAATCATCACCAAAGGATTTTGCAATCCTTTGTCTCTTGTTCCTTCTAGGAACTTCATTGTTATCCTTCTCAAGGACTTCCTCATGTGATTGTTCGAAATATTCATCAGTTGTACTAGATTCAGGAATTATCTCAGAAGAAAATCTAGCAATGCTATGCATATCTTTCATAGGAAATATGTTCTCAAAAAATGTTGCATCACGAGATTCCATTATAGTATCAACATGCATATCAGGTACTTCAGATTTTACCACTAAAAACCTATAAGCAATGCTCCGTTGAGCATACCCTAGAAAGACACAATCCACTGTCTTTGGTCCAAGTTTGCGTTTCTTAGGAATAGGAATATTGACCTTTGCCAAACATCCCCAAGTGCGCAAATAAGAAAGTGAAGGTTTTCTCCCAACCCACTCCTCATAAGGGGTTTTCTCTTTATTATTGTTGGAACTCTATTCAGGACATGACATGAAGTCAATAGAGCCTCCCCCCACCATGCCTTAGATAAACCAGCAGTGTCTAACATGGCATTCACCAAGTCAGTCAATGTGCGGTTTTTCCTCTCGGCCACTCCATTTGATTGAGGTGAATAGGGAGGCGTCCTCTCATGAATAATACCATGTTCCTCACAAAATTCATCAAAAACTTTTGGAAAATACTCTCCACCACGATCGGACCTAAGACGCTTGATCTTTCTCTCTAGTTGATTTTCAACTTCAGCTTTAAAGATTTTAAAGTAGTCTGATGCTTCATCTTTAGTTTGCAACAAATAAACATAGCAAAATCTAGTCGCATCATCAATCAAAGTCATGAAATATCTCTTTCCACCTTTTGTCAACACACCATTCATCTCACAAAGATCAGAATGTATGAGTTCTAGAGGTGCCAAGTTTCTCTCCTCGGCAGCCTTATGAGGCTTTCGAGGTTGCTTAGATTGCACACAACTATGGCACTTAGAACCTTTGGCAACTATGAAGTTCGGAATTAAACTCATGCTGGATAGCCGAGACATTAAACCAAAATTAATATGACATAAACGAGAGTGCCAAATACTTGCATCATCATTAACATTAGCACAAATTTGGTTTATTGACTTATTGCAAAAATCTGAAAGAGAAAAGCAGAACAAGCCTCCGCACTCATAGCCTTTTCCTATAAATTGTCCAAATCTTGACACGATTACTTTATTGGACTCTAAAACTACCTTAAATCCATCTCGACATAGAAGAGAGCCGCTAACTAGATTCTTGTTCATAGTAGGGACATGCTGCACGTTCCTTAGTTGCACGATCTTTCCCGAAGTAAACTTCAGATCCACCGTGCCAATGCCACGAACAGAAGCATGTGACCCATTCCCCATTAGGACGGAAGAATCCCTTGCGACCTGATAAGAAGTAAACAGGGAGATGTCAGCACACACATGAACGTTAGCACCCGAATCAATCCACCACGAAGATGATTGAAATACTGAAAGCACAATAGGTAAATTACCATACCCATCAGTATTGCTAGCGGTCACCATGTTGACAGTCTTGGAGCTTGTTTTCCCTCTGCGGTCTGCACGTTCAGGGCATTCCTTGAAAAAGTGTCCAGGCTTCCCACAGGCGTAGCACTCTAGCTCAGCCTTGTTGAACTTCTTCTTCTTGAAGGTAGTAGTCTTGGTAGGCTTGTTGAAAACAGGTTTGTTCTTCCCTTTGTTCTTGTTCTGTGGGTACCTCTGCACCATGTTAGCAGTAGGCTGAACCTCACCTCCTTTTTCAGTGGTATCTTTAGCCCGAGCTTTTTCTTCAACATCAAGAGATGCAATCATATTTTCAACTGATATCTCCTGCCTCTTATGCTTCAGAGTTGTGGCGAAATTCCTCCATGAAAGAGGCAACTTTGCAATCATGCACCCAGCCACGAATTTGTCGGGTAGAACACATTTAAGGAGTTCAAATTCCTTCACAATGCACTGTATCTCATGAGCTTGTTCAACCACAGAACGGTTATTCACCATCTTGTAGTCATGAAAACTCTCCATGATGTACAGTTCACTGCCTGCATCTGTTGCACCGAATTTTGCATTCAGTGCATCCCACAGAATTTTTCCGTCGTTTATGTGCATGTACACATCACACAGACGGTCAGCAAGAACACTCAGAATGCATCCCACAAACATAGTATTGGCTTCCTGGAATTTTCTCCGATCTTCGTCGGTCATTCCCTCTGGAGCACCAACACTAGCGTGGAAAACTTTCAGAGCAGTAAGCCAGAGCGTGGTCTTCACCTGCCACCTCTTAAAGTGCACACCGGTAAACTTATCCGGCCTCAGTGCATCAGCGAATCCAGCCATAGTTAACTCAGGAAATTGCCTATAATTAGGTTTTTGGATTGTTGGAATATTAGGCAAGTTCATGATTAATTCCAGTAAATAATTCATGACTAGAAGAGATACTAGCATGCAATAATCTAGCAAACTAGAAGAACAGCAAGACATGCATAACAGCAGCAAACACGTAACAATAGCTGTAGAAACAGACATGAGCAGAGGATGTTGGACGTACTGATCGTTAGCTATTATGGGTGCGACAGTGTTGATGACGATGTTGGCGACGATCTGCTGCTGACGGCGATGAATACGACGATGAGTAGCACCGCCCGACTTGGACGGAAGACGACCCGTGATGATGAATTTGAGCAGTCGCGCACAGCGCTTCCCAAAAACCTAATTCGTCCTCTCCCGGTGCAGGATCGCAAAGACGAACGGTTCCGGAGACCTGCTCTCCCACGCGCCGATGCACGCCGACGTTTGGGATGGAGTAGACTACGATGGCGGTGCAAGTTGTGAGATGAGGCAAAACCCTAGGTGTTTTTCGGTGTGTCTCTGGCCGCAGCCGGTAGCTGTATATATATTAGGACCAGAGGCGGTATTGTGTCGCGACCACAATCTCAAACCGACTCGGTTTCTAATTCGTATACTTACCGGACAAGAAATCAAAAACATGTCTGCCAAGACATAAAAATAAAACGGCAAAAGGAAGCTGCGCTCCTGCAAGGAGACGGACCGAATTTCGGCGGACCATTCACGCGCATGTCGCATGTACGCGCCGCCTCGCCTCGCCACGCCACGCCCCGGCCAGGCCAGGCGAGGCGAGGCGAGCGAGCGCGCGCGTGTGGTTTTCCCTTTCTCTTCTCACACACCACTTAGAGTGGTGGAGAGAACCCACTATATAAAGAGGTCCAACTCTTCTTCAACTTCCAAGGTGGGACTAAACTTAGCACCACCACTTGCCATTTTACACATGGGCTTTGAGATTTCAGAAATTGCTATGGGCCTAGCGCATTAATTCTGACAATCCCCCACCAGATCTCAAATACCCATTTAGAGATTTGCCTTCTCTCACCACTTGTTTAATATACCAGTGTTTCAGCAGAGACTGTTAAGTCGAACTTCTGCCTAGAACTTTAAGCTACATCCATTCACAACTTGACAATGGACTATGCCTTGAATTGCTAGTTTTGTGTGAACAGGTTTCACTCAAAGTCTTAACCAGTACCTGACCGCCAGTAGGCTACCCCGCGGTTTGGAGCTTATACGTCATACTCCCTGGTCTCTTCGTGAGCTTACTAGAGATCAGCCAAATCTCATAGACTGCGACGTTTACAGTCAGAACTCATATAGGTGTGTTCTTTCAAGACTGCTCTGTAGGACAGCATCTTTGCTAATTATAGCCAATAGAACCACATTAAGGCATGTTGCCAACCTGCCTTACAGATCTGAGCCTTACAGCTCTGAGAGTTTTGCATCTTCACTTGGAGACGATCATAAGTTATTACTCTCCTCAGTTAACCAATAGCTTGTTCTTCCCAGATCCTAATTCACGGGATCTCCGATCACAAAGGTTGGGTTACTACTATGGTGTAACATCTATGGGTCTCATACCCATCTCCCTCGATGCAATATCTATCACATTTCGTGATTGTCCCTTTGTAAAGGGATCTGCCAGGTTTTTGTCTGTTTGTATATACGTAACAGTTATTACTCCGGAGTTTCTCAACTTCCTGACAGACTTCAAACGTCTTTTCATGTGTCTTGATGACTTTGCATTATCTTTAGAATTGTTCACTTTAGCGATAACCGTTTGGTTATCACAATTCATAAGAATAGCCGGTACAGGTTTTTCAACAACCGGCAAGTCCATCAAGAGCTCACGCAGCCATTCTGCCTCAACAGTAGCTGTGTCCAAAGCAGTTAATTCTGCTTCCATAGTTGACCTCGTCAATATGGTTTGCTTGCAAGACCTCCATGACACTGCGCCACCACCATGAGTAAATACATACCCACTTGTTGCGTAAAGTACATCAACATCGGAGATCCATTTTGAATCACTATATCCTTCTAGCACAGCAGGATGCCCTGAATAAGTAATTCCGTAACTCATAGTACCTCTCAGATAGCGCAAGACCCTTTCTAGTGCATGCCAATGATCATCACCCGGGTTGGACATGAACCTACTCAGTTTGCTCACAGCAAAAGAGATAGCTGGTCTTGTAGCGCTAGCTAAGTACATGAGTGAACCGACAATTTGAGAGTATCTTAATTGATCTCTCGTTTCTTTCTTGTTCTTTCTGAGTGTCACGCTGGGATCATAAGGTGTTGGAGAAGGCTTGCTATCCATAAAACCGAATCGGTTCAAGACCTTCTCAACATAGTGAGATTGCGTTAATGTAATCCCACTCTCATCCTTAATAAGTTTGATGTTTAGAATTACATCGGCTTCTCCCAGATCTTTCATGTCAAAACTTTTTGATAGAAAAGACTTGACCTCATTAATTGCATTAATGTTTGTACCAAAGATCAGTATGTCGTCCACAGACAAACATAATATGAGACTATTGCCCCCACCATGGCGATAGTAAACACACCTATCAGCCTCGTTAATGACAAATCCTGCAGAAGTCAGAGTTCTTTCAAACTTCTCATGCCATTGCTTAGGTGCCTGTTTCAGACCATACAAAGATTTTAACAACTTGCACACCTTTCTCTCTTCACCCTTTACCACAAACCCGTCAGGCTGATCCATATAGATCTCCTCTTCCAACTCTCCATTGAGAAAAGCTGTCTTTACATCCATTTGATGAATGATAAGACCATAAGAGGCAGCCAAGGAAAGTAACACTCGAATGGTGGTCATTCTAGCAACGGGTGAATAGGTGTCAAAGTAATCTTCGCCTTCTTTCTGAGTGTAGCCCTTGGCCACTAGCCGCGCCTTGTACTTATCAATAGTATCATCAGGCTTTAGCTTCTTTTTGAACACCCACTTACAGCCCACAGGTTTACAACCATATGGTCTATCAGTTAGTTCCCAAGTTCCATTAGAAAGAATTGAGTCCATCTCATTATGAACAGCTTCTTTCCAATCGTCTACATCCGGAGATGCATATGCTTCTGCAATCGTCTTGGGTGTGTCGTCCACAAGGTATACAATGAAATCATCACCAAAGGATTTTGCAATCCTTTGTCTCTTGTTCCTTCTAGGAACTTCATTGTTATCCTTCTCAAGGACTTCCTCATGTGATTGTTCGAAATATTCATCAGTTGTACTAGATTCAGGAATTATCTCAGAAGAAAATCTAGCAATGCTATGCATATCTTTCATAGGAAATATGTTCTCAAAAAATGTTGCATCACGAGATTCCATTATAGTATCAACATGCATATCAGGTACTTCAGATTTTACCACTAAAAACCTATAAGCAATGCTCCGTTGAGCATACCCTAGAAAGACACAATCCACTGTCTTTGGTCCAAGTTTGCATTTCTTAGGAATAGGAATATTGACCTTTGCCAAACATCCCCAAGTGCGCAAATAAGAAAGTGATGGTTTTCTCCCAACCCACTCCTCATAAGGGGTTTTCTCTTTATTATTGTTGGGAACTCTATTCAGGACATGACATGAAGTCAATAGAGCCTCCCCCACCATGCCTTAGATAAACCAGCAGTGTCTAACATGGAATTCACCAAGTCAGTCAATGTGCGGTTTTTCCTCTCGGCCACTCCATTTGATTGAGGTGAATAGGGAGGCGTACTCTCATGAATAATACCATGTTCCTCACAAAATTCATCAAAAACTTTTGGAAAATACTCTCCACCACGATCGGACCTAAGACGCTTGATCTTTCTCTCTAGTTGATTTTCAACTTCAGCTTTATAGATTTTAAAGTAGTCTAATGCTTCATCTTTAGTTTGCAACAAATAAACATAGCAAAATCTAGTCGCATCATCAATCAAAGTCATGAAATATCTCTTTCCACCTTTTGTCAACACACCATTCATCTCACAAAGATCAGAATGTATGAGTTCTAGAGGTGCCAAGTTTCTCTCCTCGGCAGCCTTATGAGGCTTTCGAGGTTGCTTAGATTGCACACAACTATGGCACTTAGAACCTTTGGCAACTGTGAAGTTCGGAATTAAACTCATGCTGGATAGCCGAGACATTAAACCAAAATTAATATGACATAAACGAGAGTGCCAAATACTTGCATCATCATTAACATTAGCACAAATTTGGTTTATTGACTTATTGCAAAAATCTGAAAGAGAAAAGCAGAACAAGCCTCCGCACTCATAGCCTTTTCCTATAAATTGTCCAAATCTTGACACGATTACTTTATTGGACTCTAAAACTACCTTAAATCCATCTCGACATAGAAGGGAGCCGCTAACTAGATTCTTGTTCATAGTAGGGACATGCTGCACGTTCCTTAGTTGCACGATCTTTCCCGAAGTAAACTTCAGATCCACCGTGCCAATGCCACGAACAGAAGCATGTAACCCATTCCCCATTAGGACGGAAGAATCCCTTGCGACCTGATAAGAAGTAAACAGGGAGATGTCAGCACACACATGAACGTTAGCACCCGAATCAATCCACCACGAAGATGATTGAAATACTGAAAGCACAATAGGTAATTACCATACCCATCAGTATTGCTAGCGGTCACCATGTTGACAGTCTTGGAGCTTGTTTTCCCTCTGCGGTCTGCACGTTCAGGGCATTCCTTGGAAAAGTGTCCAGGCTTCCCACAGGCGTAGCACTCTAGCTCAGCCTTGTTGAACTTCTTCTTCTTGAAGGTAGTAGTCTTGGTAGGCTTGTTGAAAACAGGTTTGTTCTTCCCTTTGTTCTTGTTCTGTGGGTACCTCTGCACCATGTTAGCAGTAGGCTGACCCTCACCTCCTTTTTCAGTGGTATCTTTAGCCCGAGATTTTTCTTCAACATCAAGAGATGCAATCAGATTTTCAACTGATATCTCCTGTCTCTTATGCTTCAGAGTTGTGGCGAAATTCCTCCATCAAGGAGGCAACTTTGCAATCATGCACCCAGCCACGAATTTGTCGGGTAGAACACATTTAAGGAGTTCAAGTTCCTTCACAATGCACTGTATCTCATGAGCTTGTTCAACCACAGAACGGTTATTCACCATCTTGTAGTCATGAAAACTCTCCATGATGTACAGTTCACTGCCTGCATCTGTTGCACCGAATTTTGCATTCAGTGCATCCCACAGAATTTTTCCGTCGTTTATGTGCATGTACACATCACACAGACGGTCAGCAAGAACACTCAGAATGCATCCCACAAACATAGTATTGGCTTCCTGGAATTTTCTCCGATCTTCGTCGGTCATTCCCTCTGGAGCACCAACACTAGCGTGGAAAACTTTCAGAGCAGTAAGCCAGAGCGTGGTCTTCACCTGCCACCTCTTAAAGTGCACACCGGTAAACTTATCCGGCCTCAGTGCATCAGCGAATCCAGCCATAGTTAACTCAGGAAATTGC